>NC_133620.1:207550796-207850796 GCF_048593235.1 Sminthopsis crassicaudata | reverse complement strand
GGGAGGAAATAGGTGAGTGATCACAATTTACAGAGGATGCTTCATCCTAATTAGATAAGGTAAGATGATGTCCATGTTCAACAAGATGGGAGAATCAGTGTTTAGATTTCAAGCTCCTGCCCATTCTGTGAGTTAATGAGGAAAAAGAATGTTTAAAGCTGCTTGACTTATTTTGCCTAAGGCCAAAAACAATATGTGGTTATAAAGGAGGAAAGGATGTTAGCTTTATTCAGTTAGGTGGTTATTATTTAACCTTCCTTCCAGTGTGGTGCCTGCTGGGTCACCCAGAGGGAGAATCAGTAAAGAACTCAACCCATAACAGCAAGGCTGGTATAAAAAACTTAATTCAATTCTTTGTACCCTGTTGGGGTTCTATAAATATTTGTTAATTAAATCACAGTTACAAAGGTTAAGTCTTTGGTCCTATGGTCTTGTTGAGCTAAAAGTCAGTGCTGAAGTCCAAGGTTCTATGAATGATACAATTTAAGGTTTGAACCTGACCTCATGAATTAAACCCGACTTACTCTGGGAACAGTAATTAAATCAACACCATCACTACTTATGGAAAAATCAAACATTTGATTATTCTACAATTCTACTCACCATCCCTGAGACTTACCAAATCAAAACACTGCTCCAGAGCTACTACTCCTCTATGCAAGATGTCCTAAAAGTTTTAGTTCAATTTTAAGCCATTAAAGCTTAATAACTTAATATGAAGGAATTAAAAAAAAAAGTTGCAGTTTAATACTACTATAAAACTTATGGGACATCCTGAATGTGTTGTCTTCCTCTTCTAGAATGCTAATTCCTTGAAGGCAAGAACTGATCTGCTTTTTAATGTGTATGCCCAGTGCTTTGTACAGCATTTGGTACATAATAAGTACTTACATAAATGCCTTTCATTCATTCATTCATTAAAAAAGAATATGTTCTTATTTGTAAGATAAGAAAAATGCATAGAACAAAAACATAAGCCTTCACAGCTGGGTCATTCTTAGAATCTCAGTAACAACAAAATATCCTGTCCTGGGACTTCTTATAGCTGTCAATTGACTGATACCAAGTAGCAAAAGATTAGTTTTTTAAGTTTTATAATTAGATGTATAGAATACCCGCTCTGGAATTATTCTCTGAATCAAAGTTCTGTTCTCAAATTTCCAAAACAATAGCTTATTAGGAATAAAACAATCCCTGATGAAATATTAATGACTGATGACTTAATATGTTACCTTTCTCGGTTTACTAAGAGACTCTTGGAAATACTATGCTTTGACTCAATAAATAATTCTCTGAGAGTGGAATTTCAGTCATTATGGAAGATAAGCCAGGTGGAATGGAAGTAGAGCTGTTATTTGAGGGGGAAACAACCTTTCCAGAAGTAAAGAACATTAACCAAAGAATCAAAAGACCTAGATTCTAGTTAAGGATTTGTCACTAACCCACAGCTTGACTATGAACAAGTTTCTTAATTTCTCGGTCTCCATCTCTTCATCTGTAAATTAAGGGGTTTGAAGCAGATGAATTCTAAGATTCCTTCTAACTCAACTATTCCATAATATTCTTCAAATCACTGACAAGTAATGATGTGATCTATGATGTGGGGTTTGTCACCAAATGATGGGAAATACCAAAAGTTGGGATTAGGTCATGTAAAGCATTCAAAATGGCCGTTTTCTTTGGCAAAAGGTAGAATTATTTAGGGGAATAGGTTACAGACAAAATGAAGGGATACAATAGACACCAGGAATGGCAAATATGAAATACAGAGGGAGAACATATGAAAGCAAGCTCCTCAGTGGAACTCACAATTATCCAGTAGAAAAGGAGCATCCCATGAGGTTAGGGCATGTCCTTAGCTGGCAGGCTAAATCCTGAAATAGACTTAGCACCCTAAAAGAATTAGCTGTGAGGAGGAAAACTGGAGTTGAGAAGCATAGTGGCGTTAGGGGAGATACCATGCAGCATGGGGAAGGAGGGGGAAGGACAAAGACACCATGAAACAGAATGCCTTAGCAGGCTGACCCAAAGGAAGGCTACAGCCATGGGATGGCTCACAAATAGGTTGTATAGGGAAAATTTAACCTCAAGGACATAACTGGGTTTTCTGACAAAGCATGGCAAAGTGAAACTGCTGGAGACCTCTACAGAGGGTGGGTCTCAAGGATTTGACATAACTTAGATTTCAGACTGGACCACTCCCCAAAGGGTGGGATCAGGGAGCTAAACTGATCTCTCTCAGTGCCTTCTGCCTGCTTGCCCCAGGGATCAGTTCCTCTACTAATCACTTCTAACATTGAAGACCTCATCGGTACCTTGTGTGTGGCCTGTAGGTAAGGGCAATCCCAAATATTTTCATCCTCAGCTTTGGATACTTATTGACCTTCCAGTGGCCCTAACAATACTGAATATGTATATTTAGGGAAGAAAAACCACCATTGTGCTGAAAGGGAAAGCACCATCCAAACATTTGGAATAATTTGATACCTTTTAAGGAACTCCTGGGTCCACAATGATAGGTGTGTTGGGTAGAGAAAAACTGAAGAGCTAATAAAAATCATTTCCTGGGGCAGGCAGGAAGAAGGGTCTGATAATCAGATCAGTTTAGTTCTGTGGTCCCACCCTCTAGAGGTAATCCGGTCAGAAATCCAAGTTATATCAAGTCCCTGAGTCAGTAGGGGTTCTTCTATCACACTCTGTCTTCCTTTCTCTTTTTCCTTGCCAGGGAGTATCTTCTAATTCCACCTTGTTTCCCAAAGCCATTTCTTCTCCTTACAGCTAATTAACTCTTTTAGGGTGCTAAGTCCCTTTCAGGATTTAACCTGCCAGCTAAGGCAACCTCATGGGATACTCCTTTTCCAATAATTGTGAATTCCACAGAGGAACTAGTCTTTCATATGCACTCTCATTCCCCAGTACAGGAGCAAAAGAAGGCCTTAGTCTAGGAGAATTATCATGAGATAATACTGGAAAGGGAATACAGCATCAAATTGTGAATAGCCTTAAATATCAGCCCCTGGAATCTGAAAGTTTACTTGGGAGGAAATAGTGAGCCACTGAAGATTTTGAGGAGAGGAATAAAATAAATAGCATGAAAGCTAGGTTGGAGAAAGAAGAAAGAGTAAAAAGATGAAAGAGGGGGTTATTGGCGGGAAGTAATGAAGCTAGCTAGTAACTGTGGGAATAGAAGGAAGAGGATGAGTAGGATCGAGGAATCTAACTTAATAACTTATTGGATGTGTGAGGTGAAAGATGAGGGAGAAAGAAGTCAAAGATAACCCTAAGGTTTCAAGCATGGGAGGCAGGATGAATTGTGTTCTGATATTATATTTTCAATGATTTAATTTCAACTCAGAGTGAAGGCAGCCTGCAGGAGTGCACTGCATAATTGCTCTGTTAACAGTCCTGGCTACCCTGGGCACATTTAATTATTCCATAATTACTCCAACTTCGGGCCCAGGGTGGGGATTGTATGTAGAATATCGATCCATCTGATGAATATAAAGAGAAAACAGCCATTGCCTTCTGTCCCCGGGAGATCTCCTCCCCACTTGTGTTCTAGACAAACAGCTATCTCTGAGACACCAGGTATCTCAGTAACAGTCCCAGAGACCAGAAGAATCCGTGATGAGACTCACAGTGCTGAGCTTTGGAGATACTTTTCTAACTACAGGAGGGCAATGCATAGAAGAAAAATCAGAAAAGTCAAGAAAGGCTCTGTTAGAAGACAAAAATATATTGGAACTTTCTGTGTGCTTTTTCCCCAACTTTAATCTTTCTCTTTCCATTCCCTAACACATAGATTTGTCCTTCCTTCTCCCAGAGGACCATGCTCTCTGCATCAGGGAGGGGATTTTATGACATGCAAGTGAATTTGATTTAAGTGAGAGACGGCTGTATAAGGTCACCTGCCTCACTTCCACCTCCAAAGCCTTCTGGGTCCAGTGGCAAGACATAGATCAAAACAATTGAAGATGGCTCTAGATGAAATGGAAGAACTTAACCTTTTTAAACTAAGGTCTTCAACAGGGCTCAGTTTAGCTGAGGCTATGTCCATTCAGGGATTAAGGTTGGGTGGAATAAAGACAGAGACAGAGACACAGAGAAAGAGTCAGAGAGACAGAAACAGAAAGACAGAGAGACACAGAAAAAGAGGCAAAAAGACACAAAGACAGAGACAGAGACACAGAGAAAAAGTCAGAGAGAGTGAGGAAGAGACAGAGACAAGCAGACAGACAAACAGAAAAAGATAGAGAAACAGAGAAAGATAATATAGTGGTTAGAGGAGTCCTAGCTGGGCAATTCACTTAATTTCTCAATGCCTCAGGCAACCAAGATTATAAACTACAAATGAGATGCAGTTATCAATATACATAAGTGGAAAGAAATACATTCCATGAAATCCTAGGTCCATATTCAAAAACCCTGCTCCACTCCTAAACTCTAAAATTCAGTAATTAGCCCATTTATCCAATGAGTAGCAATATACACAAATGATAGAATCATAAATTTAGAACATGAAAAGACACTAAAGGTCATATAATTCAGTCAACCTGAGTATATAAATGAGGAAACTGCAGCCTAGAGAAATTATACCTGTAGTCAGTATTAGGGACAGGTTTCTCTGTTAGGTCTTGTGATACCCACATTCAGCATTCTTTCCAATGTATCATCTTTTTGTTTTGGACATTTAAATGACCTACATCTTTCTTTCTATCCTCTCCAGCATATTTCCAGAACAACCACTCTTTTATTATAAGATCCAAATAACAATTCCTTCCTTCATTTATTCTTTCATTTAACAACATAATTCACAGAGCCATAGATTGGTGGAAATGAAAATCACCTTAGAAATAAATAAGCTATCTGAGGCTCAACAAGGAAAAATGACTTATCCAAAGTCACACAGTAGCAGTTGGGACTCAAATACAGGTCTTCTGATTCCCATTCCAGCATATCATGCTATGACTAAGTGCTTGCTATCAATATTAGAGGATATTAGGATATTGGGGATAAGAAAATCATATCCTCAAAGGAGTTTTAGATCTATTTGAGGGGATGAGACATAAAGGCCAAAAGTTAAATAAATGTTCAATCATTCTAAACAATGTAAGACAATCATACAAGTGCTGTAATTGGCAATGTCTGATTAAGTAATTAAGGAGTCTTACAAGAGAGTTAAGTGCTCATTCTAAATAAGGAGAGGTGACTATAGATAGTAACAGCCTAAAAAGCTCAACCAGGGAAGGTGGGAATTGAAATGCAGAAATGACTCTAAAGGATTTCAAGAACAAGAGAAGGCAAGAGCATAGACAGACAAATGTTTGCTATATTTTAGGGGAAATGAGTAGGCTAATTAAGAAACTTAGGTAAGTTCCCATCCCAGCTCTACTACCTTCATGCTGAATGACTTCGGGTAAATCACTGTATTTTCTTCACCAAATGCCTTGCTAAGCACATGAGTATATCTGCCTTTCTACCTTCCATTTCAGTTTCTTTTTTAAACTTTAAGTTTCTCTATTAGAATTTAAGTAGAAGGTTATCTTGTTTTCTTGTTTTTGTAACTCCCATGTTAGTACACTGCCTGGCATACAATATGCAATTAATAAGTGCCTTATCTATATATATTATGTGTATGTATATAAAGTGGAAAAAAAAAAAAAGTGTGTTATCAAAAGACTCTGTGGAACTTAGCAGGGTTGGGAAGTAAGTCCAGGATGAGTTGCCACTTCCCACCATTTTCCCAGTTGCAATCTAATCCAGGAGTACTGTTACTGCCAATTAAACTGAGAGTAAAATCCTTTATTCAGCAATTCTCATGAGAAACCAGTGTGCTCACAGACGAGATATACAATGAATATTGAAGCAAGCTTTATACTGTTAGTTTGGTTCCTTGTCCCTTTGAAGCATCAAGGTTCAGATTGGTCAGATTTACAGTAAGAGTTAGTGACAATTGGTCAGATTTACAATCAGAGTTACAATTGTTCAAATTTACAATCCTCTTATATATATCAAAAAACTTGGGCCTTATCATTGACCCTAGCTGCTTTGGCCCAGTTTAGGCCTGAGTCCCTTTGTCAGGATCTTTTTTGTTTAGCCATTTCTTTGACACATGATGATTAGTTGGAGATATCTTAACAAGATATTTCACCCTTCCCTTCATCCTGTTTTGACAATATCTATGGAAACCTAAATTCTCATACTTCTCACAATTTGAAAAGGTAATTAATTCCAAGGAAAGTCCTTTCTAGCTCTAAAATTCTAGGATTGGGGGGAGGGGGCGGAATATGATATGGAAGAAAGGAGACTGAATTTAGAGTTCACAGAACTTTACATGAATCCGAATTCTGCCTCTCATTAGTTTATAATCCTGAGATATTCTGCATTGGTCAGACCACATCTGGTCAGTCCTGCTCAGTATTTTTAAAAATACATAGAAAAGCTGGATTGCATCTAAAAAGTGAGATAGTAAAGTGAGATAGTAAGGAATGGAAGCCATGTCACAAGACTTTCAGTTGAAGGAATTGAGAGTGATTGAGAGTCCTGTGAGCCCAAGATTTACTATCCTTTCAACACTGCCATAGAATCATAGAAATTTTGAACTAAAAAGGACTTTCCTTAGAAAGTCTCCTCCAACTTTCCCATTTTACAGATAAATAAGTAGGTAAGTAAGTAGATCAATAGATCGATGGATGGATGGAGAGAGAGAGAGAGAGAGAGAGAGAGAGAGAGAGAGAGAGAGAGAGAGAGAGAGAGAGAGAGAGGTAGATAGATAGGTGATAGATAAGAAAACTTCAAGAAGGCATAACTAATTGAATACTTTGAGGCAGTGGTCCTCAAACTTTTTAAATAGGGGGCCAGTTCACTGTCCCTCAGACTATTGGAGTGCTGGACTATAGTAAAAACAAAAACTCACACTCTGTCTCCGCCCCTCAGCCCATTTGCCAAAACCCGGTGGGCCGCATAAACATCCTCAGTGGGCGTATATGGCCTGCCGGCCATAGTTTGAGAACCCCTGCTTTAAGGGTTCCCTTTACCTCAAAGGAGAGGGGAATTTCCAAGAAGTTGCTTGGAATATTAGTTCTATCTAAAAGTAGAATGACTGCCTTTGATAGTCTGTATTCTCCTCTAGTGGAAATCTTCACTCAAGTGCTATATGATGTCAGGGAATTTTTTAGGGATTCTTGTTTAAATTTGTGTTGTGTTGTATGTAACTGAGATTTTGTGATTCTGAGTAATATGTGATCATTTAATTTAAGCCTCAGTGATCTCATCTATAAAAGTGAGGGGGGTTTAGAGTAAATGATTTCCAAAGGTCCTTCTCATTCTGTCTTATGATTCTATATTGCTTTGTATCTTTGTACATACCCTGTATAAGTGGGTATGGATAGAGCTAGAAGCAATAGAAGAATGGAAAGGTAGTTAGAGTCTTAAATGTAGAACTCAGTGGCTATCTTAGGCACTGGCCATCTGAGCAGCCATCCCTGACCATCAGGATAGGCCTGTGATTTCACTTACCCAAATTTTCTAGTTCAACCAATAATGGACAAAAGAGGTAGTATAAAACAGTAGGAAGATCAATGACTTTGGCGTCAGAGGAACTGAGTTCAAATCTAGACTGTTATTTACTTCAGTCATTTCATCTCTCTGGACTTCAGTTTTCTCATCTGTAATAAAGTGGTTGCATTAGATGAACTCTAAAATCCTTTCCAATTCTAAATAGGGAGTACCATGTTTAAGACACTGAGAATGAGGCAGGTGACCTTGTACAGCCCTCCCTTAATCTAATTCACTTGCATGTTGTGGCATCGCCTCCCTGATGTCTTGGTTCTCTTCAAGAACAAAGGACTAACAACAACCTCTATCAGTAGAGTTGCCCTTCCTTCCTCACTCCCTCATTCCCTCACTCCCTTTTTTCCTTCCTTTCCTTTCTTCCTACTCCTCCCTTCCTTCTGTCCATATAAGGTATCATACCCTTACCTACAGAAGCTCTTAAAAGCTCCTTTTTTTTCCTTTTGGATCTCTGAAACCTCCAAGATATCTTAGGTTTTACTGGCTAGATTTCTTCTTTTAAGGACCATACTTTAACCAAAATCACTCTCATTTTTACTGATTGGTTCCAGGCCAAGCCCTATTTGGTCATTGTTTGGGTCCTGATTGACTCAGATCAAATGTAATTAGCAATTATTTCTGATTTGGCCAGAAACTTTGAGGGTCTCCCATCCCAAATTTATTTATTTATTTGCTTATTTGTATTATTTTTGCCTCAATTGCTATCCAGCCTAATCACTGAATGGGTGTAGTTTCAATCAAACTGAGACTTCATGAAAATCTTAGCTTAAAAAGGCCAAGGTTTCCCATCGCATCCAGGACTATCTCCAGTCATCCTATTCTATAACTAGCCATTGAATCCAAATGGCTCTGGAGGAGAAAGTGAGGCAGATAACCTTGTACATCCCTCCCTCACTTAAATCCAACTCACTTGCATAATCTCCCTGATGTCATGGGCCTCTTTAAGAGTGAAGGACAAACAACAACAAAGACTCCAGGAAATGCCTGGCCACTCTCTACTATGGGATTTAACAGCATCTAGGTATTGAAAAATGGGTATTTTGGATTCATTTGCATGAATTTAATGGCAAAAAAAGTAAATATGCAGTTCTTTCTCCATGACAGTTGGAGGCATGTTTTCCTACCCATATACCTAACAGAAAATACTACTGGTCAAAATAAAAAGTCCAGGATCAGAAATCCTATGAGATTTCTCTCAATTTAAAGTCTACTTATTTTAGAGCCTGTCTCTGACACCTATAAGTTAAAAACACTGACCATTAAGTCTCTAGGAAATGGTCATTAAGATGGACATCTTCTGAAACAAATCAGAAACTTTTCATTTAAAAGGGGAGAAAAATGAACTTCTACAGTATAAATATTACTAGATAGCCTCAGGCTCAGTTGCCATTCACAAACTCCTCAAGCTGCAGCCTCAAAATTTATGACATTTAGCTGAGCCCCTAGAGAGGGTTTCAGTCTTGCCTTCACTCCAGAGCCAAATATTAGCCTCTGTGTATTAATGAGGCAGACTCTGGGAAAGGAGAGAAGTAAGATCATTTAGGTAGTTCTCCTTGTTAAATTTCAGCCTTATTCTCTCCCTCCACTGCATTCTTTCTCAATAGTCCATTATAAAGGTAAAGTTAAGTAGAACATTCAACGAGACTAGTGCTGGGTCTCTGAGGATTTCTTTTACCCAACATATGGGAAGCCACTTAGACCCCCAAAAGAGTTCTGGTTTTGGCCAGTCTTGAATAGGTTAGCTAAAGAGAAAAGTTGTTTGTTTGCCCCTTAGGAAGGAAGCTGGAGGCAGGTTTGGCTGCTATAAGCCTGATAAACAGTGTTTGACAAGCTCTAACCACAGTTCCCATTCAATTCAGTTCAATGAAAATTTATTAAGTATTTAGTATGTGTAAGCCATTATGCTAGTGTAATGAGGTTCTAATACATGTACAGACATCATCAGTTTGCTAAAGGGTGTCATCCACATGGAAGACACTAGAGATTTGTTTCTAGTGAGAACTGCTGTATACTTGGACATCTTGATTGCCTACTGTGGGGTTGAGAAGAGCCTTTTTCAATTGAGGAGCCAGATTGTCAATATCTTCAAAATGGTCTGACTCAGTAGTACTAGATTTGGCTTTCTGAAGGAGTGAAATGACTCTTCCTCTCAAGCTGGTGAGACCATTAAAATAAAGTGGGAGGGCCTGAAGGCTTCCTTTTTCCTTCTTCCTGTAAGATCATATGGTCCCTTAGAAATGGGATTGGATTCCTGGCTTTTTCATTAATTCTTTTCCAATTTAGGTTCAGGGAATGGATTTTCTAATCTGGCTTGTTACTGCCTCAGGTCCTTTTGAAGATATCCGTAGTACTGACTAAGTAGCTGATGGAAAAAAAGGCTTCTCCCAACTACATGGTAATCCAACTGGAAACAGACATATAATGTCCATATGTGTTCCAGGCCTAAAAACATTCCCCAAAGCAGCTCTTTAACATCTTCCATTTGGATAATGCTATCTTAACAAATTTAATAGAGTCTGCACATGGGCAAAACCTCATTACCCTAAGCCCTGAAGGTATAAAAATTAAAATACAAATTCTTCTTGCCCTTCTATTGAGAAATATAGCTTGTAACAGATTGATAAATAGAGGGTATATCAAAAGTTTTTTTGTATAGTTTTAAGGTTTAATAGCTTTAAGCTTTGATAGCATAAAAAAGCATTAAGACTTTTTAGGATACCCTTTAGAAGGTAATTTGAGGAAGAAAATGGGGGAATAATAAAATTATAGATTTAGAATTTAGATAAGAACCTGGAAACTATCATTCAATCTTCATTTTACAAATGAGGAAACCAAGGCACAGAAAGCTAAATAAGTGAGTTATTCAAAGTCTTAAAGCTAGATAGTATCTGTCTGAGGTTGGATTTAAACTCAGTCAACAAGTATTTATTAAGGAATAATAAGTCATTATTAAAGCTTCTTAAACTGTAAATTGTGATCCCATATGGGGGTAACTGAATGTGGGGTCTGGAAAAATTTGACAATTGCCTAGATTTAATTCTTGTAAAAAGAAACAAGCACATCCATTTCATTAGTATGCAAATTTACTTTCCTCTTAAATAAATGGTAAAATTATATGTATATCAAAGAATTGTTTTAAAATAAATTTCTTTATGATTTATTATCAGTGAATATTTGATTTATATACTTATTTAATATATCTATATACTGGGTCGTGTAAAAATTTCTCAGGCAAAAAAGAGTCATGAGTAGAAAAACTTTAAGAAGTCCTGAATTATATCACCCTAGAGCTTTAGTGATACCTGAGTGGAGCCTTATAAAAAATGAAGAATTCCAGGAAACAAATTAAGGAGGTAGATAGAGCCTTGCATGAATGAGGATGGAAGTGGATGAAGAGAGGCACAAGAGTGAAAAAGGGAATGTAAAGTTTGGGAAAGATTAAATAAGCCAATTGAACTGGAATCAATCAGTCAATAGGCTTTTATTAAGAGGCTACTATGTTAGACACCCGGCAGGAGGAAGAAAAAAAAGGAGACAAAACAAAAGATACCTGCTCTCAAAGAAGTTTTCCTTCATTCTCCAAAAGTACCACATTAACTACTATGTTAGAGTCAAATTCCAGCGTGTAGGGCTGTGGATAATTAGACCCATATGAGTTCTACCACAGGTCAGACAGAAATAGTCCATATGAATATTTGGGATGGTTTCTGTAACTTTGGGCATTTCTTCTAGGCTAATTCAATACTGTTTAGTTTCAGAGCACGGCACCTTCTCTGAGAGGGGCACACCATGCTGGGTGGCCCTGTGCCAGTGTCTCCCATGTCATATAATCAATTCTAAAGTTTTAAAGAGATACCTTGAGAGTTTTTTCTGATCATTTTGTGAGCATTTGTCCTGTGTAAGTTCTCAGTAAAATAATCATTTTGGCAATCATGCATTTGGCATTCGAACAATGTGGTCAGCCCAACAGAGTTGTACTCTCTGCAGTCTAGCTTGAATGTTTGTCAATTGAGTTCAAGAAAGGAGCTCAGTGTCAGGTTTCCTTATCCTGCCAGGTGATCTTCAGAATCTTCCCAAGATGATTAGAATGGAAGCAATTGAGTTTCCTGACATGGAGCTAGAATACTGTCCAGGTTTCACAAGTATACAACAATGTACAATGTCTCTATAGACCTTCAGTTTGGAAGTTATTCTAATACCTCTCCTCTCTTACACTTTCCTTCCACTGAACTAGCTCTGGCAATGTGGGTTTGAATCTCATTATTAATGTGGGCATCCCTGAATATATTGCCAAGATAAGATAGCTTATCCAAAGCATTCAAAACTTTAAAAGTGAAGGCACGGTTAATGGACTGCCTAACCTGAGTTCAAATCCAGTCTCAGACATTTACTATTTGTGTGACCTTAAGTGCAAACCCTGTTTGTCTCAGTTTCCTCATCTGTAAAATGGAGATAATAATAGCCCCTATCTCCCAGAATTGTTGTGAAGATCAAATGAGGCAGTAATTGTAAATTACTGCAAAGGGCAGAGCCTAGTTTATAAAAAGTATTATGTAAGTGTAAGTTGTTGATAATATTATAAGTATTATACTGAGGCAAAAGTCTCTGTGTGTGTGTATGTGTGTGTGTGTGTGTGTATGTATGTATATATGTGTGTGTATGCAAAATAAATATTAGATATTTTTATGAGGGAAGGCACTAGTAGCTGGAAATAGGGATTGAAGAAAATTTCTTGTAGAAAATGAGACCTGACTATACAAACTGTTCTCAAAAAATAAAAAAAAATTAAAAAGCAAACCATTAACAAACATATGAAAGAATGCTCCAAAATATGTAACAAGAAAAAATGCAACCCTGAGGTTACATCTCAAACTCAGAGAATTGGTAAAGATAACAAAAGATGGTAAGTCAACATCAGTGGAAAGATAAGCACATTAACATATTGCTAATGGAGCTATGAATTGATATAAATATCTTGGAGAGCTATTTAGAATTTTATAAATTAAGTGGCCAAAATGGCCATATTCTTTAACCCAGAAATTCCATTGCTAGGCAAATACTCCAAGCAAGTCATTGACAAAAAGAAAGGCTCCATATAGAACAAAATATTTATAATACTCCTTTTTATAGTAGCAAAGAACTAAAAATAAAGTGGATGTTCACCAATTAAAAAGAGATAAAATAAATTGTGGTATATGAATGTAATAGAAGTTACTAATGTATAAGAAATGATGAATATGATGAATTTAGAAAACCATGGAGAATTTTATGCAAAGTGAAATAAGAGTTTAGAAAACAGTATACACAACAGTATACACAATGACTAAGCCAATGTAAATGAAAAGATTAACCACCACAAAACAATTGAATGCTATAAAAAAGCTTGGCCCAAAGAAGAAATTTAAGATCTCTCTCTCATTTCACTGGAAGGGACATATGTCTATAGGTGTGTAACATTTTATATCATGTCATATTTGTTGATATGTTGGTTGATTCAACAACACTATATGATGATCAATTCTGATGGACATGGCCCTCTTCAACAGTGAGATGAACCAAATCAGATCCAATAGAGCAGTAATGAACTAAACCAGCTACACCCAGCCAAAGAACTCAGACAAATGAGTGTGAACCACCACATAGAATCCCCAATCCCCCTATTTTTGTCTACCTGCATTTTTTATTTCCTTCACAGGTTAATTGTACACTATTTCAAAGTCCGATTCTTTTTGTATAGCAAAATAACTATATAGACATATATACATATATTGTATTTAAAATATACTTTAACATATTTAACATGTATTGGTCTACCATCTGGAGAAGGGGATGGGAAGGAGGGGAAAAATTGGAATAAAAGGTTTTGCAACTGTCAATGCTGAAAAAATTACCCATGCATATATCTTGTAAATAAAAAGCTATAATAATAAAAAAAAAAAGATATGCTGGTTGATTTTACTCCATTTTTAAATTTTTCTTCCTCTTCATTTAAAAACTTATTTGCTAAATGGGATAGCTCTCTGAAAAGGGTAAGAAGAGAAAGAGGAAGAAAGTTAGGCTATGTAAAAAGAAAATATAAAGATAATTTTTAATAGAGAGAGAGAGAGAGAAAAATGAATTTCAAAGGAAATAAGTAATCCTAAAGGAGGAAGTACATTATAGGCTGTGATATGCTGGTACATGTTTAACCAGCAGCTCCCAGAAAAAAATATATATCTTGAATGTTCTCCTTCCTCATTACAGCATTCTGGATTCCCAGGCTTCCTTCAAGTGTCATTCCCATCTTCTACAAAGAAGCTTTTCTCATTCCATCTCAAGCTGCTTTCCTCAGCAATTATCTCTAATTTATGTTATATAAATCTTGGTTGTACATAATCATTTAAATGTTGTTTCCTCCATTGAACTATGAGTTTCTTGAGGACAAAGACTGCTTTTTTTTTTTGAATTTCTTAGTGTCACCAGCCCTTGATCTGTAGCATTTGCCAATTTTCAAAGTGTAAATACTCCCACTGAAAACTTAACAATCAGTTCTCACCAGCCTGTTTGACCTGGCATACTCCTGATTCCTGAGTACTTGGCAAGAAATAGTACAGAGTAAAACAAGAAAGGTAGGCGGGAGGCCAGAACATATGGGGCTTTAAATTTCAAACTGAGAAGTTTGTATTTTTATACTAAAAGAAATTTGGAGCCATTGAATATTCTTTAGCAGAAGGATGACATGAGTCAGATTTTTGCATTAGGATAATTATAATGAATAACTGTTAGAAGGATGAATGAGAATTAAACAAGTGTAATCTCTGTATAACATAAGTCCCAAAGCCCATTGATATATGGCACTCTCTCTTCATTGGGAGACATCAGTGCCCCATGGTAATAAGGGGCAGAGTTGGTGAGACGAGGCACAGGAGAGTGACAGGCTCTTCAATACTCTTGACTCTCTTCAAGTCTTTGTATCTCCTTCTAGGTTGTTTTTTTTTTTTTTTTTTTTTTTTTTTTTTAACCATTTTTTTAGTTCTCTTTAGTCACTTCAGGTGCTTCTAGCTTCCAGAGAAGATGAAAAATATCAAATCCACTGCTGGTTGCTGAAGGAAAAGACTTTGGAAAGAACTTTTAAACTTGAGAGGAACTTGAAGAGGAAACCTCAAAACTCGAAAAATCCTTAAAGGAGAAAACTTCCTTTTACTCTGTCTCAGGGAGGGGACTCCACCCCAAGCACAAACAATTTCATCTTTGTTATCTGGGTGGGGATGGCTCAGTCCTGAAACCCATTGAATTCAATTCAAATTCTAACCCTGGCTGAAACACTGCCAGAAGCCAATCTGGGACTTTACCCACAAGTCCCCTATTATAAAAGAGCCAGACTCGAGCCCTCTCTTTGCAGAGGTCCCAAACATGGCAGCCTTATGCCTGGCAGGAAGGATCTTTGCCCACTGGAACACTGGTTCCGGTGCCCTCTTATCTCTACCTTCAAATTTACTAACTAGACCTTATTTCCAAACCCCATAATAAACCTTTTTTATCAATCTAGGTTTTCAGATCTGTAAATTCCTTTACAGGGGACTCTGCGCTGTCACTAGACCTCATTTAACTCTGTATTCTTATATCGAATCCAAAGGGGTTACAAGGGAGCTCTATTTGACTCCCTGTACCCCAAACCTGACACTAAAGCTCAATTAAACCCTAATTTCATTTAGGTACCCCAATTCTAAACTTCATAAAACTGACAGTTTCCCTCATGTCATATCCCAACTTGCTACACCAGAGACCATTGTCTCCTTTAAAAATATTTTTTTCAATAGAATTGGTGAAATGAGGGGAAGGGGAATCCAATGAACAAAACAACTCCTTTAAAAGTACAACTAACCAAATGCAAAAGAAGGTTTAAAAAAAAAAAAAGCTAATTGAAGAAAATACTTCACTAAAAATTAGAATTTGATAAATGGAAGTGAATGCCTAAGAGACATCAAAAATCAAACCAAACCAAAAAAAAAAAAAAAAAAAAAAAAAAAAAAAAGATAGAAGAAAAAAGTATTTTTCCACTGCACTGACATTTCTTCTTATGTGGTACCTGTGATATTTAAGGTGTCTGATATGTTGAATATATATATATATATATATATACACACACACACATATAGATAGATAGATAGATGGATGGACTTCTATATCACCACACTCCCCAATTTTCAGTTGAAATTTTTCTTGATCAGATATGCTCATCAAATACATTTTTATGTTAAATTTTATCTTAAGGAACCAACCATCATTCTTATTTCTTAAATTGTAGTTCAGAAATCCAAATTCTTTTTTCAAATATTCTCTTCTGAACCAGCTATTCACTTCCCAAATCCCTCTTTCTCATCTGAAGACTTTTTCTTTTACAATGATGTAAACACTAATTATAAAGACCTAAAGTTTTCAGTTTCTAGCCTAAGACTTCATAATCCCAGAAATGTTTCTTACATTCCTTCTGACAACATCATTTGTCTTCATCTGAATCATTAGCAGTAGACAGTAGTCACCATCAGTATTGATATGGGTTGAGGTCCCTTTAAGATTCCTTTATGATTCCCAATATCCCCCCCCCCTTGGCTGAAGAAGCCAGCACCTTTGATTCACAAATCCTGGTCAAAAGCACCCTTTTGAATTCCAATGATATCTGGCTTTCCCAGCCCCCACTGGATCTGAGCTAACTTGGGCTGTCTCAGTCCCCACTCTAATGTTCTACCCAGGTTTCCCCAACCCCCTTCCTCCTTATCTAAAAACCCATTGAGTTCTATTCAATTCTAACCTTGGCCAAACCCAGCCAGGAATCTGGGACTCCAATCACCTTCAAGATTATAAAAAGGGGAACCTGGAGCCCACTCTTGGCAGGAGCCCCAAACATGGCACCCTTACATTGGCCATGCCAAGGATTCCCATCTGCCTGGCGCTAGCTCTGGCCCTGGCGTCTTTCTACCTTTACCCTTACTTCCAAACCCTAAATAAATCTCTTTTATTAATCTGGATGTTCAGGCCTGTAAATTCCTTTACAGAAGACTCCGCACCATCACTAGAATACATTTAACTATGTATCCTTGCGCTGAACCAAAAGGGGTTACCCCTTACCTAATTCTCATCAGTATCACCACATCCACCAGTAGTAGACAATAGGTTTTAACCAGACTAGCAAAATCATAAGCACAATATTAGAAACCTTCCCAGTAAATTCCTTGGATATTTGGACTTGCAGTAGAAGCATTAAACTACTTCTTTATATAATTAGCTAGAGAAAAGAGAAGGAAGTGAAGAAGTAGTGAGGAGAGTGAAAAAAACATTATTAAAAGAAAGGTTGGGAGAGAGAACAGACTAAGTTGAATAATCTTTCTACTTTTTTCTGATCAGAATCTTCATGGAATTGTTCAGTCTGGCATTTGTCTATGTGCATGGATCCTCATTCAGATTTGAAACATAGAAATAATACCTTGATTAGGTGTTTCAGTGCATCAATTCTACAAATATTAATAAAGCACCTACCATGTGGAATGCATTGTGAAGGAATACAGAAATGAATAAAATCACAAGAACCTTGTTTTCAAAGAGCTTACAGAGGAATTAGAGGGAAAAAAAGAAAAAAATGTACAGAATCATGCTTAATACTGCTGGAACTCTGTCTTCCCAGAAACCAGCCAGAGTCAGGATAATCAAGTCTTTATTTTTTGGTCTCTTGAGCTCGATGTCAGGGGATTAGATCTAGTAATCTCCACACCACCTTTCTCTCTCAATCCCCAGGAGAGAGAATGCCTCAATTTCCTCCTCCTACTCTCCCCACACGTGTCACTTCCCCCTCTTTGTCCCACCAATCAAGTCAGCACAGAATAGCTAGGGAGGGTCAACCTTCAAACAAGTTAATAGAGAACTGTCTAATTGACAATTAGTCTCATGTGCTCCATTATCCAAGTGCATTTGCTCAGTTCTAGCCCTTTACATTATACAAAGGAAATATGATCAATACATAGAGAGAGACAGATGAAGTACTTCTAGGAAAGGAGAAATCACTCTTTTAAAGGCAATATTTTTCTTTAAGTTATTTTTGTTCAATTATTTTCATAGCCAGAACCACTACATAGTGAAATATTGAATTCTTGTCAAAAAGAGCAATCATACATTGGCCTTTAAGTAGGACTAAAGAGAAAAACTTCTTTTTCCTCTCACAAATCCTTGGTATAACAGGAAAGAGAATTTTTGCTTTGGTCTTTTGTTTTACTTTCTGGGGTTGAATTCCTAAATCATTAGGGAGAAAGCAGTTTATTCTCTTTCAGAAAAGCCAAAATCTAAAGAGGGTTCATCAGCACTCATTTATCCCTCCTTCTGAATTTGCCCTGCCTGCTGATGTTTGCTTTTTGCAACTTCCATCCCCAATCCTTATAGACACATATCCAAAAGGCTCAGCATAAGGTTTGTCTCAGGACAAACCTGAGTGAGGACTCTTTGTAATCAAGGACCAGCAGGAAGTTCCTGAGCCTTTTGGATATGTGTCTATAAGGATTGGGGATAGAAGTTGCAAAAAGCTCATTTGCACCCATAAAAACTTACCTAGTCTGAGTTCCAATTCATTCAGGGACCTGCTTTCTGCTAGAGTAAGATAGTTAGATCAATAGGTAGGTAGGTAGGTAGGTAGGTAGGTAGGTAGGTAGGTAGGTAGGTAGGTAGGTGGATGGATGGATAGATGGATAGATGTTAGATAGAACTTTTATTAAGCACTCATTTTGTTCCAACCATTGTGCTCAGTGTTAGAAATATAAATAAAAACAAACAAACAAAAAAAGACAATTCTCTGCCTAAGGGCTTTATATCCTAATAAATATCCTTCAAGTGTCATTCCCATCTTCTATAAAGAAGCTTTTCTCATTCCATTTTAAACTGCTTTCCTCAGGTATACATAGAGAGGTTTACATAAAGTATTTGAAGCAAGAGAGAGCTTTTGGAGTTTTTGGGTAGGAAACTGGAAGTAATGAGGGAAATAGCATGAATTATCAGGATTTGTCCTTAAAAGTTAATCTCAGGTGGTCTCAGACACAACACTTCCTAGCTGTGTGACCCTGGGCAAGTCACTTAATCCCAATTGCCTCAGAAGAAAAAAAAAAAAAAAAAAAAAAAAAAAGGTAATCTCAGGTATGAATTTACCAATAGGAGAAGACTACAGGGACAGAGGCATCTCCAGGGCATTATAAATTGTGCTAGAATGTTAGTCATTGATAAGAGCTTAATAATAATAGCTAACACTATTACAAACCTTAAGATTTACAAAGAGTTTTCTAGAGTTGGGAGATTGAAACAGGATCTCTAATCAGTTGAGTCATCCCTGGCCCACTTGATGAAATTATAAAACAGAAGGAAATGAAATGGTAAGGTTTTGCTTTTTTTGAATTTGAAAGGACCAATTATTTTACCTTTAAAATGGTGTGCCCCTTTTCAGATTTTGAATTTTTTATCTTTAAAAGAGTATGAATCCTTCAGTGACTCACATTCTGTGTCTCACTGATAGACTATAAAAGAAACATAAAGAAGTGTATACTACTTCTTTAATCTTTTAGGTGTGAAATCACCATCTATCAACCTAGCAAAAGGATCAGCCACATATTTGATATCTTTAAAAAGCAAGCTCTACAGTTAAGAGAACTCAAAAAATCAAGAAGAAAGCCAACTATGAAGGAATTAGCAAGTTTTTAAGAGAAATCTTTGTCTTTTCCTTTCTGCTTTTTCCAGAGTACAGAAGTTAGGAAAGAGCATTTCTTTCTCTCCTGCTCCCTTCCTTCACTATCATACAATACTTTGCCCAAGAGAAGACACCTATCCAGCACAAAACAGGTCCCCAAAAGTTCAGCTTTAGTGTCAAGTTGAAATGTGAAAGGAGCAGATCCAAGGGCTTTACCCCTTAGAAAAATGCTTCTTTCAGGAAGATCAGTAGGAGGATACCTTAAAAAAAGATAAATCACCAAGACCCTGAAATGCCAGGGATGTGAGTTGCCCTTGCCATTTACATTCTCTAAATGTGCCCCTCTCTGCCTATATAATATCTATATGTTCCACTCTTCCCAATGATACTGTATTTGTGGGATAGTAAACCTCAAGTTTTATGAAAGAAATATTTTATTATAACTTCTTATCATGGTAAGTAAATTTCAGTAAATGCATTTTCTTTTCTCTAATTATATTCTCTGACTGTTGAAGGTAAACACAGTGGTGGAGGCTCATGAATAGTTAGTTTTAGGATCACATACCCCCAAATGCCTTAAACATGTGATATCATTCCCAGGATATTCAGATCATGAATACAAGTTGAGGGAGTAGCCCAGTAAGATGTATAGAGGACTAGGTACAATTGTCCTTTTTATCTTAATATATTATCCCTCCTAATATATATCTACATCTTAAATGGATTTGGTCATTCCTTGAAAGCAAAGAAACTTCAGGTCCTATGACAGACAGTCAAAAATTATTTTGGGATCTTCCCGCATCCCCTTAAGTCATATTTTATGATGCTTGCTTACTCTATGTTTAGGGGGGGAAAAAATCTTATTTTCCCTCAATATCCTTCATGACTTCAACCAAAGCACTTTTTCTTCTTTTATTTACTGAACTCCTTTGAATGGATGTTTCTGATGTTTATGTGTCGTAAGTAAGAGTTCAAAAAACTAATTAATGTTTAAGAATATCTGAGCTGAACAGAAAGGATACAGAAGGGAAAGGGAAGATAGAACCACTTCTTGGAGTGAGTAGATTAATAGCAGTTGATGGAGGAAAATCAGAAATGCTCAACTAATTCTATATTCTCTGCCAAGACCAATGATATCGAAAGTACAAAACAAAAATGTCTAATGAGGAATTGATATAAAAAATAAATTAGGAGATAGGAAAAGAGTACATAGCCAGTATTATTCTAATCTATTCTGGGAATTCTCTCATGAGGTGACTCTATCAATTGGTTCATAATCCACTTCATGCCCCCTAAATATACTAAATTTTTGTCCTTGGTCCTCTTCTCCTTTTAAAGTATCTCTTTATCCCTCTTTTTTTTCTCCTCATCAGCTTCCAACTCCTATGAGAGTTTCGGCTTAGTAAACCTAAACTCTGAGATATTTAATTTTCATCTCTATTTAAGTGACTCCCTAGTCCCAATGACTCCTAAATGGTGTGTGTGTGTGTCCCTAGACTTTCTCCCTAAATTGCATTCTCTCATCTCCAACACCTATTGGACTTTTCAAATAGTAAGTCATAGCATCTTTGAACTCAACAGATCTAAAATTGAATTCACTGTCTTTCTCTTTAAATGTTTACCTTTTCCAAACTTCCCCATGTCTTTCAAAGCATTGCCATTCTTCCAGTCTCCAGGTAGGGAATCTATGTGTTATTCTGGACTTCATACTTTCCCTTACTCTAAATATCTGATCAATTGTCAAATCTTAATTTTTTCCCCATCTTTTTATCCATTTCGTTCTCTCTACTCACTTGGCCATTACCCTAGCTTAGCCCTTGATCATTTCTCATGTAGATGACTTTTAATTTCCTAATTGCCCACACACACATCTAAAATCTCTTCTCACTCTAATCCACCCTCCACAGAGTTGCTAAAGTAATTTTCTTAAGGTGCAGGTCTAACCAAATCATTCTCCTACTCAAAAACTTCAGAAGCTCTCTGTTGCTTCAAGTACCTTATGTAAACCTCTCTATTTGATATTTAATGCCCATCACAATTTGGCTCTGGTCTGCCTTTCTAGTTTTATTAAACATTACTCCTCACCCTCAATTTTATGATCTAGCCACACATAATACTCCTTTTTTTTTCTTTAGGGACTTCATGCTGACTGTCCTCTATGCCTATAATGTGTTCTCTTCTATACCTAACACAGTTTTGAAATATAGTAAGTAGACTCTTAATTAATATTTGCCTATTGATTGTTAAGTTTAAATCACCTGGCCAAGAGGTATGCTCTAAGATATAAAAAAAAAAAAAAATTGCAGAACCATTGTCAATTATCTTTAAAAGATCATGGAGAATAGAAGGGCACAGGAAAAATCAAAGAAGGTCAAACAACTCAATTTTCCCCCAAAAAGGACAAGGATGAAGTCTATAAACAATTGACCAGCACGCTAGCTTTTGAATCCTAGAAAAATTATTTTAACCCCAACAAATTATTATTTGAGGGATGATTAGTGAATATTAAGGAAAAAGCCACAATGATTTCAAGAGCAGGTCATGCCATAGAAATTCACTCCAGTCTGTGTAACCCGGACATTTTGTAATGGATCATTTGGTTTATATGCACATTGAGCCTGACTAGGACAGAGTACAGTGATGGTATAATCCACCTCATTCTAGACACTATCCTTCTATTAATATAGCCTAAACTCACATTAGCAATTTAATGGATTAACAAATTCATTAACTATGGTCACACTTCCGTGGTCATGACTAATCATTTGTTTGTTTTAAATAAAGAGTTCTACCTTCATTACAATCATTACTGACCATAAGAAAATTATTATGTTTGAATTTGTCAATGTGTTGTAATTATTATTTTGATTCACAAGGATACAGGCTCAATCAATACTTACACACACACCTACAATCAAATCTAGTGAGGAAGTGTGTTGGAAACAAGCTCCTCTGAGAGCTAGAATATCTGAGTTCTAACCTGATTGCCTGACCTTGGGTAAGAGAGGTTTACTTGACCTTGAATGAGCCAGGCAAAAAGAAAAGCATACACAGAATCAAAGAGTTCCAGAGCTGAGAAAGACTTCACCTATTTCATCACCTTTCTTAGAGGATCAGAGCCAGGATTAGAACTCGTCTTCCTCACTTACCTTCTCTTAACTTTTTACTTTACATCTAATTGTATCTTCCTGAGCGGTATAGCAATACAAAGGTATGATTGAATAATTTCTTTCTAATCAATAAATTTACAGGCTCTTCCTCACTAATTAGACTCATTAAAAGGAAAAAAATATTTATTAAACACTTAATATATGCCAGACATTATAGAGAATGAGTGTTTTTTTCCTTTTAATGAGTCTAATTAGTGACGAAGAGCCTGTAAATTTATTGATTAGAAAGAAATTATTCAATCATACCTTTGTATTGCTATACCGCTCAGGAAGATAAAGAAAAAGAGATTAAAAAAAAGAAATATAATTTTTAATATACTATTTCATTTGACCCTTACATCAGAGATGGTAGCAAATGCCATTGTTACAGCCAAGAAAACTGCAACATATAGTTGTTAAATGACTTGCTGGGGGGTCATGTAACTTAAATATCTAAGGGCAAATTTGAACTCAGACTTACCTGACTCCGAGTTTAGAACTTGGTCCATGTATGTGTTTTTTTCTTTTTCATTGTTTCCCCATGATTTTAGTGCCTGAAATCTAGTAAGTCTAAGGACTTACTAAATGTTAATTCCCTGACTGTCCCCAAATTCATTAAAGATTAGTAACTTAATGAGCTAGACAAACTTCTTTTCCCTATAGTAATTACATTTATTTCTCTATAATTAAATGAATATTAAAATTATTATGCAATCCATGAACAGTGAGAAGAATAAGGGTGTGTATAGTTTCAATATTTTGTCTATGACCAATGCCACAGCCTGAATCATTTCAAATTTTCATTCTAACAGATAATTCCTCTTCTCTTATTTAGAAACTTATTCTTACACCATTCAATTCATTCCAGATAATGATCAAATTCACTTAAGAATCTTTTCCATATCTCTCCTCAGCTAAAGAAAATTAAATGTTTTGGAAATAAGCTAGACTTTTTTTCTTTTCTCTCTTTTATCTTAAGAAATAGTCTTTCCAAAATATACTATGCTTGCAAGTTTCCCCATAGACTTTTTCATAGAATTATTTTTAAAATTTTCTTTATAATGCATCATAAAAATTCTGACAAGGAAGAAATTTCACATTACTTTCTTTCTCTGTCTAGAAGACATTAATACTTAATGTTAGGAATTGTTATAATAGAGATATTATTCATGGATTTTAGTTTATTAGTAATGTAGTTGAACCTTAACAAATAACTTCAGTTTTCTTGCTTAAGATTTAATAGGCCGGGGCAGCTAGGTGGCACGGTGGATAGAGAACCAGCCTTGAATTCAGGAGGACCCTAGTTCAAATCTGGTCTCAGACACTTAACACTTCCTAGCTGTGTGACCCTGGGCAAGTCACTTAACCCCAGCCTCAGAAAAAAGATTTAATAGGCCATGTGATATAGCTGAAAAAGGATTTGGAGCTAAAAGACTTAAGATCAAATTACTTAACCTCTTCAGGCCTCAGTTAGGAAACTGAATCTATAAAATGAAGAATTCAGACTAGATGTTCTCTAAGGATCATTCCAGCTCTAAATTAAGCCAAAAATATTTGGAAAGAGAAATAAAAAGGGAGGAGCAACCAATTAAATATTTGACACAGACCCACGAAATAAATGAAATGTTATAACAATAATAAGATCAATAATAACTTATGTCTATATAGTGCTTTACTATCTACAAAGTATTTCCATAAGAATTATTTCATCTCCTCCTCACAGCATCCCCATAAGGTAAATACTATTGATATTTTTAATCTCCTTTTCATTGATGAAGAGATGAGTCTCAGACATTAAATGGTTTGCTTGAACTAGAAAGTGACAGATCATGGACTCAAATTAACAAAGTTTTCTGATTCTAAGTCTAGTGTTCTTTCTGACTTTTAGGCATATCCCCTTGTCCCTGCCTTTTTAGAATTTGAACTGAAGCTGGAAGGGGTGTAAAGGGGCAATCTATACACACACACACACACACACATAAATAAATAAACTCATACACATACATATATTAGAAGATAATGCAAAAACTCATATAATGAAGTACTAAATTGAATATGATCAAGGGCTCATATGTATGATGGCCAGGATAGGGAGAAAACAACATCATCTAGAGTCACCAGGGGAATGTTTCATTGGCTATATAAAAGTTAAGCTAACTGGTTATAATGATGAGAAGAAAGCATTCATAGAATCACAGAATTTCAGAACTGGAAGAGACTTTAGATATTATTTAGTCAATACCCTCTTTTCTTAGAAGAGAAAACCAAGACCCAGAAATGCAAAATTACAAGTCAAGCATCACAGAGCTGATTAATGGTAAAGCTGGGATTAGAACCCAGACCTTCCTGTCTTGTTCTAACAGAACACATTCCAAGCAGGTAGAACAGCATATAACAAAAATAAGCATATCATATGCAAGTAACAATGAGAATCATGGCCACCTGGCTCACAAGGTACCTAGAACTGAGGGTATGTTTTTAGGTCTAAATACTGTTAGGCTTAGTGGGGAAAATGTTCTTTAAATTACCATACTTATTTCATTACATCTAATTGAATAAATCCTGGAAATTCTCAATTTAAAATGTCACTAATTTAGGGAATAAAAACTGATATAGGCTACTTAAGAGCTGGATTTGTAGAAGAGAAATTAGGTGGCAGACAAAAGATCATCATACTTATTATTTAGCCTGAAATAATGGCACTACTTACAATATACATCTCAGAGCCCATTCCCAGTCACATCCAATATCCCTCATGTCCCAGCCACTGCAATGCCTGTGAATTGCTTACACAAAATCTTGAACAAGTAGCCCCAGCATTATGCCCTCAAGGCAAACAACTGAGAGAGATGACAAGAATGTATGTAGAATAATGTGAAACTACCTACAGGCAATTTTGGTTCTTCCAAACCAGATACCAGAAGTCATCTCACACATAGGAGTCACAGTACGACTAACTGTGAGTTTACTCCTCTTAAAATGAATATTCAGTATGTCCCTTGGGACACATTCATCACATAAGTGGCATCCTTTGTCCTGCCTTCTCCTTCAATACAGGGGAAAACATCAGCTGTGCAGTGTTTCTATGTCATAACGTATCATATTATCAAGAATGAAATGTTATACTGGGCAATCTTACTCATTTAAATCTCTACTACAGTCTGGGTACCAATAAACAGATACAGATGTTATCGTGAAAGTGGAAAGTCAGTGGGGTCTAGGGGAAAGAATATGGTATATGCTTCCATGCATCAATTTGGAATGAATAGTAATAATGAATGAGACAGAGTATATAAAATCCTTGCAAATCTCAAAGTGCTCTATGTCAGCAATTATTAATATTATTGTTGTGGAATTGTAAAGAAATGATAAAATTATTTTAAAATTTATAATTTTTAATTATAAGAATTATATATAATTTTAGAATTATAAATAACTATGAAAGGCAATGTGATATAGTGAATAGAGAATAGTTTCAAAATCAGAAAGTTCCTATAATCTGGACTACAACACATATTATGTGATTTGGGACTTAATACCTGTGATTCAAGCAACTCTCTAAGACTAAGTGCCAACCTGTATAGGTGGAGGGAGTTTCTTAATTGGGAGTTCTCTGTATCAGTGGAATCAAAGATCCAGTTCCTGTCCCATAGACACAACTGCGTTTGATGACAGCCCAAATGATGTCTCCATTTATGTGTCAAATCATTAAGACCAACAGAATTTGGTTCACATCAACTCTCACCTGTCACCCTGAGCAAGTTAGCTAACCCATATGGGTCTCAGTTTTCTCATCTATAAAATGGAAGGAAGAGTTCACAAGGTAACCTCTAAGGTCCCTTGCAATTGTGAGTCAATAGACAATAATATTATTTTAATAATAAGAAGAATAGCCTGTGCTTACAAAGTGCTTTAAGATTTGCACAGTTCTTTACAAATATTATCTCATTTGAGCCTCACAACAACCCTGGAATTATTATGTCCATTTTACAGTTGAGCTTACTGAGGCAAACAATGAGTAAATGACTTGCCTAGTGCCACACAGCTAGTAAGTGTCTGAATTTTTCTGAATCAAGTCCAGCAGAATTTAACTGCATAGTTTTAGTGAGCGCAACAAAAACAAAATGAGAAACCCACAGCATGCAGGAGAAGTGGAGATTTGTAAACTATGGATTGCATGAAATTATAAATATATAAATGGAAATGGTTTCTTTTAATTTCTGCATTTTCTTTTTTATGTGTCACAGCAGATGCACTTTAAAGAGAGGTATAGATGAGGCAAGTTTTTTGGTTTTATCCCCCCCATCAACTGTAACTCCTGGGTAAGGGTCTTTAAAATGTTTTCATTTCCAGGAGAGAACAGGGAACCTGATGTACATAATGCAATAGGCCAAGGATTGAAGCAGCATTCTCAGGCCTAATCATCCAAATGGGAAAGGACACGCAGAACAGAGGAAGAGAAGTGAGATGATCCAACAGGGGAAGCAGAGAACAGGGGAAACAATTTGATATTGACTCTGACATGACATATCAAAGGTTCCGAAGGGAGAGAAACATTTCATTTGGGAATCAAATGAATCATTATAAAGTTGAGAGAGAAAAAGGACCTCACAGATAATAGGACTGGCTTTCAGCCATCTTCCTAAAGAAGTAGCCCAGAGGAACTCTTCAAGTGCTCAATTAGAGCATGCTGTCTAGATACTTAAAATGAAAAGCTTCAGGGATTTCAGCTAGACAGCATCTTCAAATTTTTTATTCTATTGAAATGACCTTTAATCTCACAGGTGACCTCTTCTACCTGCCCACTAACCTTCCTACAAAAGGTTATTTCCCTTAAAGTATTTATATTATATTCTTTCTACCCAAAAGTCTATCCCCTACTACAGTTTGTGGCTATTTTTTTTTTACTTGAACTAATATTACTACAGACAAATTACTTTATTTTTAAATATTGCATTAAATGCTTTAAATAATTATAATAAATAAATTTTAAAATATTATTTTTTTAAAGAGTCACATTCATGGGCAGCTAGGTAGATAGAGCACTGGGCCTGGAGACAGGAACACTTGAGTTCAGTTCTAGAGAAGGAAATGGCAAGCTACTCTAGTATCTTTACCAAGAAAACCCCAGATAGAGTCTTAAAGAGTTAGATAAAACTGACAAGACTAAATAACAAATATATTCATAGAATCATAGATTTACTTTTTTCCAGATTTTTTTTTATTAAATAAAGCTTTTTATTTTTCAAAATATATGCACAAGTTCAGCTAGGTGGTACAATGGATAGAGCACCAGCCCTGAAATCTGGAGGACCTGAGTTCAAATCTAATCTCAGATATTTAACACTTCCTACCTGTATGACCCTGGGCAAGTCACTTAACTCCAACTGCCTCAGCAAAAAAAAATTTTAAAAATAAAATAAAACATATTCATGGATGGATTTTTCAACATTAATCATTGCAAAACTTTGTGTTCCAATTTTCCCCCTTCCCACACCCTCTCCCCTAGATGGCAAATAACACAATATATGTTAAGCATGCTAGAAATATATGTTAAATCCAATATATGCATACATACTTATACAATTATCTTACTGCACAAGAAAAATCAACTCAAACCAGAAAATAAAATGAAAAAGAAAAAAAAATGCAAGCAAACAACAACAAAAAGAGTGAAAATGCTATGTTGTGATTCACACTCATTTCCCATAGTCCTTTCTCTGAGTGTAGATGGCTCTCTTCATCACAGGATCATTGGAACTGGTCTGAATCATCTCATTATTGAAGAGAGCCACATCCATCAGAATTGATCATCCATCGTATAATCTTGTTGTTGCCATGTACAATGTAGAATCAGAGATTTAAAGCTGTAAGAGACTTCAGAGACCATCAAGTTACAGTTGAGGAAACTGAGGATCCAGAGAGATCCAAGGTAACATAGGTAGTAAAAGGGGAATGATTTTAACCAATGATCCCTAACTCAGATCTAGTTAGATCTTACCTGTGTCTTAGTTTATCCTAGTCCTGATTATAGTTGTTTGGAAGAATCAAATTTTCCACAGAAGAAGCCTGGCTAGTGATGGTAAAAGTAGTAGGCCTTTATTTAAATAGCTTATTGCATTTAATTTAAGGAAAGACTTTGTGGCTTAATTTGAGACTTGTTGGGGCATAAATGAAGGTAGAAAGAGAAAAGCAAGAACAAGCCTAAATTAGAACTACAATCCTTGAACCTTGGAGAGATTTTTACAACCTTATCTCCAGAAGAATTGACCCTCCTAAAAAAAAGTGACCATCTATTTAGTAAATGATCCAGTCTAAAGCTAGCTCTGCAAGGTAAATTTTTCTTTCTGCTACTGCCTCTATTTATCTGAGTTAGGCAAATAGCAACCCTTTTATCTTGGCTTTTTTTCTTTAAATTGTGTGAAAATAAGAAAAGATAAGGAATCATAAATTTGGAGCTAAAAGGAACCTCAATAAGTCCAGCCATCTATTTGAAATGAGGAAATTGCCATTCAGAGAGTTTAAGGGACTTGTCCAATATCACATAGGTAATAAGTGTCTAAAGATGGGTTTCAAATCCAAGTCTTCTTAACTCAAGATTTAGCAGTATACCCATTCCACCTGGAAAGTCAAAAAGTATTCAAGAATTCCTCAGAAGGACATCACATAAATGTAGTGCATTAAGGATTAATTTCCTAATGAACCAAAAGTTCTTGAAATTAAAGAGAAGAAATGTTACAGTTTAGAAAAAAATTATGAATCCCGCAACCTCTGTTAATTAGGTGTAGCTATGTTTAGGGGTATTGCAAGACTCAAATGAAATAATAGATTTGAAGCATTTGCAAACCTTAAGGTATTATATAAATGGCTGTTTATTATTATTATTATTATTATTAATTATTATTATATATTATGTATTTAGGGGGCAGAATAGATAGAGTACCTGGTCTAGAGTCAGGAAGACTCAGCTCCCTGAATTCAAATCTGGCCTCAGACATTTATTAGCTGTGTGTTCCTGGTCAAGTCACTTAATCTTCTTTGCCTCAGTTTCCTCATCTGTAAAATGGAAAGGAAGAAAATGAAAAGCTATCCTGGTATCTTTGCCAAGAAAACCCCAAATGGGGTAACAAAGAGTTGGACATCATTGAAATAACTGAAAAACAGCAAAAGTCATCATGTCTCTAGTCTGATGATGATTTTTTTCTCTTGAAATTTCTATTGTTTTCCTTAATCAGTATTATAAGGCAATACAGGGATGTGCAGGTAAATGTTTAATAACTAGGCTGAAGAGGAAGGTAGGGCTGAGTCAGAGAATTTATGCATATAGACTTTTAAATGTAATCTGCATGATTGCATTTTCTTAAATATAAAGGACCAATAAGTCCTATAAAACTCCTGAATGAGACCTGAACCAAATTGAAATTTAATTGGGAAATGTTTAATAAAATCAATAAAAATACAATACAACATAAATAATGTCAACTTGTGGTTTTTTTAAAGTCAATAAGTAATGGTAAAAAGCCATTTCTCTTTGAGTTTGCCCTTACTGGTCTAGATAATCAACCAAACAATAAAGCAAGTCTGATTTCATCTCATCACAATGCCAAGTTAAAAATGTTTATTGAGTGGAATTGCTGAATGGATTCCTAGCGATTGCCCATTTCTGAGGTGTAAATGCTCACAAAGAAAATTTAACTATGTGCTCTCACAAGCCAGCAAACCCTGTGTAGAAACAGCCAATCCTGGGTTTTTGAAACCTACCTTATTGGGAGAGAAAGAAAGAGAAAGCTATGACAAATTCCTACCAAACTGCAAAGACTTAAGGCAATGCTTAGCATTTTTGTTGTCTAATGACCAGACTAGATAAATTCAGAGTATCTTAGCATTAGGTTGACAGCAGTGTGCTAAAATTTCAGTTCAGTAACAGGAAAGAAAAAAACCCTTACTCTTCTTAGGAATAAGAATAAGGATAGCCAGGAACATTAGATATATTGGGTGTTCCAAAACATCCTACAAACCTACCTGTAACACAGAAGCAATGCAATATGCATTAGCAGAAGGCAGAAGACTCCCCAACAAAAATCATGAATCCTTGAAATCCTGAAAGCAATGTCCCTGCAGTAATCACTTGCAACAAGCAGATCCTGTTTTTTCATCATCAAGTCAAAGGAAGTGAAATTGATTTTTTCTTATATATTTCTCCTATTCATCTACCATAATTGGGATGCTGCTCATCAATATACAAGCAGAGAAAGCTGTGAATAGATGAGACTTCATGAACAAGTGGAATCCAATCCAATTTCTGTTTATTGTATACTGAGTCTTATCCTATCATTTGCCTTAAAAAGCATAAACTTTTTGGTGGGAAAGACAAACAATGTTAAAATGTTTCAGGGAGATACAAAAATAGAAGTTCGCAGCAACTGTAGCATGTACTTGAGAATATAGGTGCACTAGTATAGAGAATTCTAGAAAAAAGTGCAGAATGAATGTTTCTCATTAGTCACAGGGCACACAGATAGCTTCAGGGATTGATATGTAATGCCACAGTTTCTTTTAATTGTCCTGGCTCAGTTTCCCTGAATTGTTCTGCCTCAGTCCCCCTTCCTGATCATTAGGACTGATATAACTTAGGGCTGGCTACTCTAGAGTCATAAACTGTAACTGTTTAATCTCAGATAAGGGGAAGATCTTTTATTTCAGACATCCTAGTTCCTAGGTCCTCTTAAGTTATCAAGAATTTATGATCGTCTCCCCCAACTTGTCAGAATCAAATTTATGGTCTGCTCACCAGTGCTCTACTCCCTCTTCCCCCCTCCCCACTTGCTCCTCCCTCTTTGTTTCTCCTAATTGCTGAAGTCCTATAAAAATCCCTGGAATTCTTCACTTGTTGCTGAATGCTTTAAAACAAGAGCCCAATTCAGCCCTGGGGGCAACATGGATCCTGTTTTGTCCTCAGCACAATCTCTCCCTCTCAAATAAAATATTAAAAACTCTCTAATCTCTATCTTGCCTCAGTTTCTCCAACATTACAATAGTGGACCTTGGTCACTAGTTCCATCATAGTGACAGCACAAACAGAAAGTATATAATAAGATGTAAAAGAAAGTCAAGAACATATATTAAATGTTCTTTTATATCAAAGCAATCAAAAGTCCAGGCCAAAAAAAAATTTAACTGCCTTATGTTAGACATTAGGCAAACAAAATTAAAAACAAAACAGTTCCTACCCTCAAGGAGCTTACATTCTACAAATATATAGGGGGGCACTATTATAAAATGTATAGCAAGCATGACAGATAATAAATGGACCAGCTGGTTAACATATAGACATAGTTTGTTTTACTGTGCTTCAAAGAATTTTATAAATTGAAAATTTGTGGTAAGCTTGCTAAGCAAGTCTCCCACCATCATTTTTCCACTAGCATATGCTCACATATTTCTGTTTCACATTTTGGTAATTCTCATAATGTTTCAAACTTTTTCATTAATATTATATCTGTTATATCAATTGTGATCAGTGATCTTTGAAAACACTATTGTAATTGTTTTGGGGAATCACAAACCATGTCCATGTAAGATGGTAAACTTAATCAATAAATGTTTTCTGTTGCTCTGACTGTTCCACCCAACTGACCACTCCCTATCTCTCTCCCTCTCTTCTGGCCTCCTTATTTCCTGAGACACAATATTTAAATCAGATCAATTAATAACCCTACAATGGCCTCTAGTGTTCAAGTGAAAAGAAAAGCTAATTTATGCACAAAACTTCATTGATGTGTTATTTTAAGAAATTTCCCAGAGACCCAACCTTCAGCAACCATCACTCAGTCAACAGCCATCAAAATCAAGGCAAGACCTTCTATAAGCAAAAGATTAAGATTTACTATAGGCTCAAGTAATGGTTAGCATTTTTAGTAATAAAGTATTTTTTAATTAAGATACATACATTTTTAAGTCATAATACTATTGCACACTTAATAGACTATAGTATAGTATAAACATAACTTTTATATGTACTGGAAAACCTAAAAAATTCATGTGACTCTCTCTATTGCAATATTTGCTTTATTGTAGTGGTCTGGAACGGAATATGTCCAAAGTATACCTGTATACAGATTATAAATACTTAACAAGGTGGCTGAAAATTGGATAGACTAAGCCAAAGTCAGGTTGTCTGGAAAAAGTACGGATTGGTACATACTCTGTAGAGGGCTCTACTTGAAGTCAAGAGAACCTGTGTTCAAATAATTTATTAGTTATATGGCCCTGGATGTGTCACTTAACAATTCTGATAATCACACCTACCTCAAGGATTGTTGTGAAGCTCAAATAAGATAAAATATATAAAGCAAATCTTAAAGCTTTTTACAAATGCAAGTTATTTAATTGTCATTTCTATTGTTTAGTGGACTTCTGTCTCCGTTTTGATGAGTGAAGATGGATTCAGCTCTCCCTAAAGGACATTCAGTTCTGTAATTAAGAAGCTTGAAAAAGAAGATATGCTTAAATATTACCAGCAGAGTGGATTATTTGACTTGAAACCCCCAAATATCCTTGTACAACCAATCATCAACATTTACTGAGCTCTCAACATGTTCAGAATGCAGATTCAAGTTCCATTTCAAAAGTTATAACAGGAAATTTTCTACTGGAGAATGAATGCCATCTCAGGGTTGCTAAAGTGCTCCATGCTTGATGGGTACATGAAGAACATCAGTGATTTCTTTTCCCTAATCAGATGATGCATTTTCCCAACACATCAAGGCCTCTGCAAAGACCATAAAACAGCCTGAAGGCAAATTAAGTGGGCTAGCCATCAGAACCACATCACTGAGAATAACAGAAGAAGAACCAGTAGATGAAAGAACTTTCCATTCTAGCTAAGTAGGGTCCGGATCTTGACCAAAGCTGGTCACAATGATTGAGCCAAATTCTCTCCGGACAGATATAGTCTCTTGGTCATGTAGCCACGTGTCCGATATTCCTCCTACACTCCCCAAAGCTTGGCTCACTAAGATGGAATCATATCACAGCAATGAAAAAGACCTACCCTTTACCCATTCTTAGCCCACCAGTGACTGAAGGAGAGGGGAGCCTTATTCACATTTATATTCTGAGCAAATCTTCTTCCTCCTCAGCTAAGAGGCATTGAGGGTAACCAGTGGTGGTTTGAGTCAGTTTTGTATTTCTTGCCCCGAGCATCGCCTCAAGTCACTTGCTCTTGCTTCAGAGGATCATTTGCTACTGATGTTTGCTTGGAGCAGCAGCAAGATGTGATAGTGCTTCCTTTGCTTCACAAAACAAGCCACCTTTCAAAGTAAGGCAACAAGCTTTCCCACAATCCCAGACAGGCCTTAATGAATACTGGAGTGGGTAAATAAGAAGGTTTTCAAGAATCAGGACCTGTAGAATCTTACTGAGACTGCTCTGTGAGACTGTATCACCCTGGGGAGGGAACCCTGATAACTGAAGCCAGAGGACTTCGCTGAAATCCTGACTCTGATACTGGCTAGTTATGTGATCCTGGGCAAGTAATTTTATCTATCTCACTGAGCCTCAGTTTGTTCATCCCTAAAGTGGAGATAATAATGTTTGCACTTATGGACCTCACAGGCTAGATTTAGGGAAGGTTTTTTTTAATTATAAAGTGCTGTATATGTTATTATTTACTTTTATTATTTACCATAAAAGAAAAAACACAAGATTCATCCAATATTTGTTTTCTTCTGTGATGTGTGCTCCCCTCAAAATGAAAAACTGCCTAAACACAACAGTTTATATCAGATGAAGGAAATCAAACCGGAAGAATTTCAGATAAATAAAGAGTTTTTCTGCAAAATGGAAGCCTGAGAAGCAATGATAATAACATCACAACTTTCCCCATCACAGTTCTGATATATCACTGGTCAGCATAAGAAATCAAATGGGAATTTAAGGGAGTTTTGTAGAAAGTGCAGACAACTTGTAAAAAAGGTAGTAAATGACACAAAAATTTTAGAAACTGAGAAGTACATAAAATATCTGCATAGTATTGTATAATGTCAAGAAAAAAAAAGAAGGAAATTTGTGGAGGGCTTCACTGTGGAGGGCCAAAACAATTTTATGCTGTTTTTCCAGATCATGAGGGCTCACATCCCTAATCCCCATGATGTAGAAGGGATAACTGTACATTTAAGGGTGGTGCCTGGATCCTGGAGGTTAAGTAGCTTGCAGATGGTTACAGAAACAATAGGCTAGAAATATTTCTTGAGTTTAGGTCTCATCCTGATCGTAGAGACTAGCTTTTTTTCTACTACCACACACTGACTCTATCTCTTACTTCACAAATAAGGAAATTATGACTCAGAGGTGCTAAGCACTTACCAAGAGTAACACAGCTAATTAGTATCAGAACCTTGTATCCAACCCCTTTCTTCTGGTCCTATATATCCCTTCCCCTCAAAAATTAGTTTGCCATTAAAGAGGAATGCTAGGTGTTCTGCGCCTGGTGAGCAGAACTCGGTGCTCCAAAGTTAAATAAGATTGCTGCTATTAAGAGAGAAACTTAAATCTTAGAAAAACATGAATAGATTTGCATGAAATAATGAAGAGGGAAATTAACAGAACCAAGAGAACATTGTAAAAAAATATTGTTTTAAGAATTACTTTGAGTGAAAAAGTCATTTATATATTATTATAAATTACCCAAATTATAAATTTTTAGAAATTCCCAAATTAACTACAATACATATATATGTACATATATATATACATATACATATACATATTCATATCTAATGATAACCACTTCAGGGGGAGAGGGAAAATGTACATAATAACTTTAAAAAGAATAGCAAGGAGTACATAATAGATTTGCAATTTTAATGCAATTATCTTTTTTATTACATACTATCTTATGGAAATTCTTGTTTTGTTCCATAAATGAAAAATAAAATAAAAGGTTTTTAAAAGAGATAACCTACACTATGAAACTCTCCAGGACACAAGATATACCTAGTCATGAGCAATAACAGCTTTCTTCTCACTGCTCCAGGGAGGAAGGATGTGCAGATATACACATATCCTGGACTGATGCCTCAAATCTGTAGTGAGAGTACGAAATCCTAAATAATTATTAGTTTTCATTTGATCCTCTTATTTCCAACATCTCCCCTGAAAGCCAGTACATCTAGCCACCTTTATATATACCTGCCTATTATTCAGGTGTCATACCTCTGCTCTCTTTGCGCTTTTACCAAGATTCAACTCAGCTGCATTCAAATCTGACCTCCTATAAAGTAAGGCTCATAAATAGTATATCTTTAGGCATGAAATGTATGTAGACTTTAATGGACAAATTACTGAATCATCACATTTCAGAAATGGACAGCACCTTAAAAGTTTTATGTGTTATTATTATTAATATCATTGTACCATGTTATGGAAACGTTTGTTTCATTCCATAAGTTAAAAAAGAATTTTTAAAAAGTCACCTAATCATCCCTGGACTATCTATAGCTAAACAAAAAGTACTTCTGTGTAATCTTTACCAAATAATTATCCAACTTTTGCTTGAAGATCTTCAGTGAGAGGGAACTCTACTTCCCAAAGCATTCCAGTCTGCTTTTGGACAGTTTTAGTTGTTAGGAAGATTCTGCCCTTCAAAAGCTTCCAGACATCATTCTTAATTCTTCTCACTGACCCAAGGAAGACAAATCCAAGGCCTCTTCCATATGAGCTTTTCAAATTCTTGAAGAAAATTACCATATTCTTTCTAAATCTTTTCTTAGCAAAAATTAATATTCTCAGTTTTTTTAACCATTTTTTTCTTTTTTTTTTTTTTTTACTGGATTAAAAGTCAGAATCCTACTATATAACCATTTTTTTCAATGGCATGATCTCCAATGCCTTCTCCATATTTACTGATTATCCTTAAGTTTGTCACTCTAAGTTTGAAAAAGTAAATCAGAAAAAAAAAAAAAGAAAGAAAAAGTGAATCTGTACCAATACTATATATGAGCAGCTAGGTAGTACAGTGGATAAGCAATGGGCTTGCAGTCCTGAAAACCTGAGTACAAATCCAGGTTCAGACACTTACTAGATGTGTAACCCTGGGCAAATCACTTAAATATGTTTGCCTCAGTTTTCTCATCTGTAAAATGAACTAGAGAAGGAAATGATAAATCATTCCAGTATCTTTGTCAAGAAAACCTTAAAAGGAATCACAGAAAGTTGGAAACAAACTAAAATGACTCAACAACAAAACAATCAATGTTAATGGATCTAAACCCAAAAATAAAATGGAAGCTTTTTAAATGTTCTTTCTAGATATAAAAAAAATGTAATTATCCTGGTTCTTCTTGGTCTTGTAACACAATTCAGAGGTTCCAGTTTCAGGACCACCAAGAATAAGAATACCACATTACTTCAAGATTGCAGAATGTTTCTTATCCACCTGAAACCAAAAAAGTACTGGATAAAATCCCAACTCCTACAGGATTTATGGGCCAATTTTCTAAACTAAATTGGTTTGCATAAGCTTTGGATAAGCATCAAAAAATTATGGTTTCTTATCTAAAGTGAAGCTCTCCATTTTTTTAAAAGAAGTGATAGTTTTTCAGGTAGTGGTTTCCAGTTATATGAAACCAAAGGAAAACAATGATCTGGAAAATGAATGTTACGAATCAACAGTTCCTGCACTGAGAAGGTAAGAGACCACATTTCAAGGAGTCCATGAGTCTATACCTGAAGTAAATAACATGAAACAAAATTCACCAATGAAGTGGAGCTACATTTATTCAAACAGGTTATGGCTGAGTTAATACCAATCACAGAACTGCTATCTACCTGAACAACGGACTGAATGTCACAGATCTACAGAAATGCTAACCTGTTACCAGACCCTCACCAAAGAACTAATGATTCTTTCCTAGTTCTCCTCCTATTTTTCTGACCTTCTCTTTTCACTCTCCTTTCTTTATCTCACCTCCTCCCTACACCCCATCTGTATGTCTCTCTTTTTCTATCTCTGTCTCTGTCTTTCTCTCTCTCTCTCTCCTTCCCTCCTTCTTTATCTCTTCGGACCTTCCCTCTCTATTTCCCATGCTCCGTGGGCTTAATTCTCATTTCTATGAATATACCTACCAAATCTATACACTAAAATCACATCTGTCTCCAGAGCTTCAATGCCCACTGGTTGTGTAACAGACATCTAAAAGTCAACATGTCCAAAACAGAACTCCTTTAAATAACCTCCTTTAAATCTACACTCCTCCTCAACTGCTCTTCTCCTGTTAACAGTACTATCATCTTTTCTAATGTCATTTGTTTGGTAAACACCTGATTGACTTTTCAACCTCATTCAACCTACAAATCCAGTAAGTTACCAGATCTTATTGAATCTTTCTTCATAAATCTGACCTCTTTCTCCTCTCACACAGCCACCACTCTAGTTCATCACCCATTCCTGGACTATTGTAATAGCTTCCTAATTGACTTACCTTGTTTCCACTCTCTCTGCTTTCTACTCTTTCACACAACTGCCAAATTGATAATCCAAAAATACAGATCTGACCATGTCAGCCATTTGTCCAACAAGCTTTGGTGGCTCTGTGTTATTGCTAGGATAAAATACAAAACCCTTTCTGTTTAGTATTTACATCCCCTAGAGTATCTTTCCAGACTTATTCCTATCACTCTCCTTTTACATTCTGCATTCCAAACAAACTGATCTTCTTGCTATTCCCTTTCCATCTCCATGTCTTTGCATAGGCTTTCCCCTATAATGTTTGGAAAGTTCATTTTCACTTCTTCTAATTCCTAGACTCATTTTAAGTACCACCTCTTTCCATACAAAGCCTTTTGTGATCACCCTAGTTGTTACTCTTTTCCTCACCATTTCCCAGAAAATACATTATTTTAGTGTGTATATATTATGTACTTATTTAATTCTATATGTGTTAATTAAACAGTGGGAATGCTTCATTTGTATATCTTTTACTAGTATAATATCTGACATATAGTAGGCACTTACTAAATACTTGTAGGCTTGAATTAATAAGGCCAATCCATTCCCAAGAGTGTAAATCTACAACTGTCAGTTTCTCCCTGATGCCACCTATGGCTTCTTTGATATATTTAGCCACTCTAAATAAATCAATCAACAATCAGCATTGAACTCCCACAGGATGAATAGTATAGAATTAAATGCACATTTAAAATGCATATTTTAAAAGCTAATAAGAACAAAAAAAACTTTAAAGTAACACAGGAGATTCAAAGTAAAAACATTTTAAGTACAATTTTAAAACTTAGTAAATACAAGAAATTTTATATTAGGGCAAAAGATTCAGAGTAAAAACTGTAAAATTTATACCCATTTCTTTATCATAGAGATACTTGTACTGAACAGAGAAAATAAAATCATTTAGTATAAACAAAACACTTATTTAATAAAGCAGATTAATAGGTAATTTGCTAAACAGTGAGTAGTTACAATATAGATTCTTTTTCCTTAACTTTTCTATTCCCTACTACCAAAAAAAACCAAAAAAAAAAAAAAAAAAACCTAACAAAAAAAGGGGTTCACAAATTACCTTTGATTAATTTTCCCTCCCTCTCAAATTACCTTTGATTAATTTTCCCTCCCTCTCTTAAAAATAATAACAATAACAGAATTTGAACTCAAGTCTTCCTGACTCCAAGCCCAGGGTTCAAATCCACTTTACCACCTATCTCCTAATTACTTTGATAACACTAGTTACGTCATCGTCTTTCCTCTCTCTTTCTTCTTCAAAGAGTCTGTGTTTTGCCATTCATTCTATAATCTGTCTCTGATTTGTTGCATGAGCAAACTTGGACTACTAAACTCATATTTGATAGCTGGCTCTTCTGTCTACAGGAACTAAAAGTCATCTCCAATATACAATGTTACATTAGAGTAGGATTTTAGTGGAGCTTTCTTCCCAAATACTTAGCCCTATATCTAGTGTCTGTAAAAAGGGATATCTTCTGAATATGTGTTTTAGACCACAAGTCCTTAAAGATAGAAGTCATATTCTCTCTTTTTGTTTTAACTCCCATAACTCCTAAGAATGAACTCTTTATCCAAGGAGTTCTCAGTAAATACTGTTAGCTGGAAGTAGAAATAGGTAAATCATCTCTTAGAGAAGAGCACCACCTGCTGAAGCAACAAATGGAAACAGCCTCCAAAGCCAAACACATAAGAGCAGAGACACAACTAAATGGAAAACATTTTCTTAGGCAAAAATCTATTTTTCCAAAGATAATTCTGGCAAAACACACACACACACACACACACACACACACACACACACACACACACACACACACAAGATTTTCCCAGAATTTATATGAGAATTTGTTACTTTTTTTCACTTTCATTTAGTTGTGAAAATCTATCGCAATATTAACCTTTGGAGGTCTTTCATCCCAATTCAACTTGAAAGTAAACTGTTTCCTCACCATTGCACAAACTACTATATCTGCAAACAACCTTCTCTCAACTATTGACCTTGCTAATAGAATAATTAGGATTCCATGTTACATGGCTTCTTCAAGGCATAATGGAAAAGATTATCTTCATTTGCAAAGCTCCATCAGGTCAGTTAATATTGCCTAGCTTCTGACCAATAACTCTTTACTGGAATCTCTGACAAATGGCTGTAAACTGGTTCAGGGAAAGAGAAAGAATGGGAGAGAAAGGAAAGGAAAGGAAGAAGAGAGGAAGAGAAGGAAAAGGAAGAAAGAAGAAATTAGAGGGAGAGAGAAAGGGAAGAAGGAAAGAAAAGAGGAAGAAAAGAAGGAAACTGAGGAGGAAGGAAGGAAGATGGGAAGGAAGAAGGGAAAAAGGAAAGAAGAAAGAAAGGAAGAAAGAGAAGGGAAGGAAGGAAGGAAAGAATGAAAGAAGGGAGGGAGGGAGGAAGTAAACTGTTCTTTTCCCTTCTTTCCACAACAACATCCCCAGCATTTAGGCAGGTATCTTCAACATAATAGGTGCTTCATAAAGGCTTATTGGCTTGTTGCTGACACCTCAAAACCTAAGTTTCCTAGGCTGCAAAGTAGGAATAGAGTGTTGTGAGGAAAGAAGTTTGCATATTTTTAAAGCTTTTTGGTATATAAATATAAGCTCTTACTGTTATTAAGTGTTTTATGAGCATCAGGCAGCTTAGTTCCTAATGAACAGAAAACCACCTAATATGAAGAAAGTAAATATGACTGCACTAACTGTCACAGCATTTTGAGATGAAGAGAAAAATTAGAATCCTTAGTTTCCCTTAAAACTCAGCTCAAACACTACCTGAAAAATTAAGCCTTTCCTGATAATTCCAATTACCTTATATATTAGTCCAGTATATACGAACATATTGTCTTCCTGAGTAGGATGTAAGCTCCTTGAGGACAAAGACTATTTCATTTTGTCTTTGTCCCTAGAATAAGACTTATAAGATAATGAGCATATAACACATGTTTGCTGATTGATTGTGGAGGAGAAAAAAAGAATGCAATAATAATTTTTTTCAAATAAGGAAATGTTGTTGCCATATACAACTGAAAAGGGTAGACAACTCAAGGAAAAAGATCCCTACCCTTTTTTTTTTCCTGGAGTGAGTCTATTCCATTAACATGTTATTGATTTCAGTTATGGTTAAAGCTAGTCATTGTCCCCCAAAGCTCTCAAATCTTCTTAGATAATGAAGACTCTGGCATATCAACAAACTCTGTTCTCCTCAAAAAGAAAGAGCACTGAGCTATAACTATGTCTACCCCCCACCCCAAATATCATTATTCTAAGAGAAATAATTTTGGAGTTCTATTTGAGCTCCTTGTATTATATTATATCCAAGTCTTTACTCCTTGTCAGTTCTACAATGAACACATGTAGCATATAATAATTAAAAGTTATAGGAAAGAAAAATCAGAGAAATATATATATATGTAATGAATGAACTCTCCCATTGGAAGAAAGAGATCTCAGCTCAACCAAGAGAGAAGATCCTAGATCTTACACCAGCATGGAACACTGAGTAATTTACCTCCTCCCTCAAAATGCTCTTTGAGTATTGATTTACAAATAGCATTAGAGCTTCCAGATCTACTGGATGCATCATAAAACTCAAGGACATGAAAAATATGAAGAATTAAATTCAGTAGTTTTCCTTGTGTCAGAAATTCAACTGTAAACACTGAAGTCAATAGTGAGCATGGTAACAACTTGGTTATATCAAGTAGATATAAGAATCCTGAATACTGAAAAATACCACTTTTGGAATATACTTAAGAAGAACTGACCTGAAGATAAAGGAATTATTTATAACAAAGAGAAAAGTGTATAATTCAAATCTATCAGTTTTCAAAAAGCAGGAAAAGGAAAAAGTATGCAAAACTTTTCATCAGATCTCTCTATAGAAAAAGGAATGGACTTGTTCTGTTTAGCCCTAGACTTTAGACCTAGGAGTAATGGGTAGGGGTTGCAACAAAGAAAGTTTAGACCCAATAACAAAAAAAACTTTCTAATATTAAAATCAGTCTCCTCATCTCAATGAGGATCTTCAAGCAAAGGCTGGACTTATATGTTGGATATGTTACAGTAGAGATTCTTTTCCAGATATGTATTGTATTGAACCATATACCCCGAAGTCATTTCCAACTCTCAAATTCTTTGATCCTGTAAAAACTGAATCCAATACATACCCAATATCTGAGATGAGCTGACAAAGATATCCAAGACTATGCAGACCAATATACAAAGCTTTGTAGGATACAAAAAAAAAGTTTAAAAAGAAACCTGTGAACCATAAAAAATTTTTGAGTTGTAAATTTTAAAATAATTCTACCATGACATAGCTAAGAAAATAAGGACATAATTATTTCATTTTTAGTCAATTACTTGAGAGGATATATTTAACTCAGCTATCTCTAAACATTTCCCAGGAACCCACCTCCAGTTCATAAAAATAAACCTAAGGTGATTTATATAATGCTTTAAGGTTTGTGAAGCACTTTAAATACATTTTAATACATCTTTCAAGAAATAGATCCTATTTTTTAGTCATGTCTGACTCTTTGTTATCCCATTTAGAGTTTTCTTGACAAAGATAATGAAATGGTTTATCATTTCCTTCTCCATATTATTTTATAGGTGAAGAAACTTAGGCAAATAGGTTTAGTGACTTGCCCAGAGTCACACAGGTAATAAATGTCTGAGTCAGATTTGAACTCAAAGAGTCTTCCTGACCAGTGCCTATCCAATGCACCACTTACCTGCCCTAGGGCCTGCTATTACCAATATTTTGTGAAGCCAGAAGAAAGAAATTAAACCTACCATGTTGAAATAATATATACTTTATACTCATTTGGGTAGAATTAAATACTTCAGCGAGAGCCAAGAAGAATCAAACTTCAGAGAAGGGAAAGATTATCCTGATGTTGAATGATTTTTTTTTCTTCAAAATGGAGCACAGCAATCCTCATAATCAGTTAAGATGCTAAGAAAAGGGAATATTTCTGTTTCAACTGAATTTTCTGGCTAGTGATTTTTAAAAAAACTCTCATTGAAAATTTTTAAAATACCCATTTTCTGTCCTTAGTAAGTAGAGCATACTTTAAAAATGCAGAATTTTGTTGAGTAAGAATTTTCTAATGCTTCAGGGTCACCTTTCTATATACTAGTGATCCCTGAATAGTCTTGTAGATGAAGATAGTGTAGAAGACAAAACTGAATCTGTGCTGTTTTTGGATAACTTGCTAGAATTAGCTTTATTTATGTATTTTTTGCTTTGCATACCAAGGGCTAAGTACAGAGCCTCTCATATAGCATGTACTTAATAAATATTTGTCTGATAACTTTCCTCCTTCACATTGAAAGCTTATCCCCAAAAGAAATAGGTACACCCAAGATAAAATTTGCCTCTAACACAACTTGGATTACCTATTGCTGACCCCAATCCCCAAATTTGCAGTACCATGAAGCACTAGAATCTTATTCTTCTTTATATATTGAAATGTTTTTTGTGGATAATTAAGTTCATAATTTTAAAAGTACTTTGCTTTTTAAAGTAGTAGGATCAAACTATTGCTTCTGTGCTCTTTCACTAGCTACTCTTGCAAACCTTGGCATCTAATCATTCATTAAATATTTATTAGATATTTACATGTACCAGGTACTATGCTAGGCACGGAGAATAAAAATACAATGAATGAAGCAATCCTTACTTAAAAGAAGTGTGCATTCTAAATACCACATCCATCCCTCTAAGTCTCAATTTCTCCATTTACAAAAAGGATAAGTTAGATCAGGTCACCCCAAACTCAAACACTGAACAGTTCTCTAGTAGCAAAGGATTGTAAGCTACCTCTTCCTTCACAACACATAAGTCCATATATGCTCTATGATCTATATTCACAAATTATTGACCGGTCAATATTTATGGCACATTTGGTGAGTGACATAAGCAAAGAGAGGAGAGGTGGGGGGTGGGAGGGAGAAAAAATACTGTAATTAAAAATTCAAGACTATGTTGTTGTTTTTCCTCCTTGGGAATAAGGCCCTGACCTTGAGAGAGGTACAGACAAAGGCTCAGCTCCCCACAAGCCTCCCCAGGCATGAGTGACTTAGCAGAGAGGTGATAGCCTTCTCCTTCACTTGCCACACTCCAGTGATAAGTTGTACTAACAAGGATCTGAAGGAAATGTGTGAAACCTGCACAGGGAAATGAAGCCCGAATCCCATTCCTCACATCAGCATCAAATTTTTATTTCTTGACAAGAGAGAAGTTCCAGGGAAGGCAAATGAAATGATTAAAATACAGCCAGCAGACGAGAATGCACAAATAACTAGATCATCTGCTGCCCTCCAGTGGGCACTTGAAATCCTGTTCTGGTCCTTCCCCACCAGAGAGATACAGATATAATACAGCTTTAGACAGGCAGGTGAGAACAGAGGTGACCTTGATGTCCCATAAGGCTTTGTAAAACCTCAGGCAAATGATCTAAAAGCCAGTGGCCCCCATAATCCTCCCATCTTTTCATCCTTAGAGATTTCATTTTCCATTCCCAGTACCTAACAGTAACTTGCACAGAATTGCTGCTTTAGTAAATGTTTGTTGAATTGAAATCAGCCTAATTCTGACCTAGACCATTCTCACTAATGAAAACAAAGGATATATCTTTAACATCTGAAGTAAGTTACATGGAAGGAAATAAGAATCTAGCATGAATGTTACCAATAAAAACAAACAAGTAACAACAACAACAACAAATAGTAGGCTGAATGGACCATTGATGAATACCTGTATAGAATTTCCATTTTTTTTTTTTTACACAGGTCTCCAACAAGACTTTTGGTCTCAGCCTAGATGATTCCCAGACAATCTAGTGGTTCAAATCTAAGCTACAGTAAAGTAACATTGAATCTAAGATCAAAATTCATCACTAAATCTTAACCAAATCCTCTATCAGTCTTGAAATCAAGTCATTTGCAGGAGATAGTAAATTGAGACTAGTAAAATAGGCCAGGATTGTGCCTCTGCTCTCCCTAGGGTCACCCTTCTTCCTACCAACATACCCTCCTTTAGATCAAAAAACTGACCTTCAGCAGTTGGAGACTAAAGGAATTTTTTGTACTGTGAGATTTCCAAAAATTACTCTGCCTTGGAATGTATCCAGACAGTGTATTGAAGTAGCAGCCTCCCTCAGGACCAGTCTGTGCTAATGAAAGATTTAAGATTTTTCCGTTAGCCACCAGATCATTTGCAACTTAAACAGTAAGATATAAATGAATCAGAATGGATAAGAACACTATTGTGTACGCAGAATATACTCTACATTTTTTTCCAGAAATCTTATCCAGAAATATGACAGCACAGCAAGGCAAGAGAGGCATCTTAATCAAGTAGAGTATGTTTATTATTATCTTGTTCTTGATATTTAACAGAACAAAGGCTACTTAAATGGGTTTTGGAAGCTTGGCTTATATTGCTGCCATTCGTTTTGATTAAATAAGTTTTCATTTTAGTATTTATACTATGAAAGAACTCTGGCTTCTCCCCACTCCATGCCCCTAAAGATAACCACTATCTCAATCCCCAAGGGTCTATCTACCCACTGATTTAAAAAGAAAAAATATCAACAACTTAGTTTTAATCTCCACAGTTCCCAACTGAGTGATTTTTTCCTCAATCACTGAACAGGCTAGTTAATTTGGCATCATATCGACATGGTTTAAGACTTATAAAATATTCAGTTGGTAAGACTTAATCAAAGCAAAAAGTATAAAATTCAGAGAAAAAAATTGAAGGTCTTTTAGGTAGCATAAAGTATCAACTGTTGGACTTAGAGTAAAGAAGAATTGAATTCAAATTAGATATTTATTAGTTGTATGACCCTTAGCAAATCATTTAACTTTTATCAGCCTCAGTTTTCCCATCTGTAAAGTGAGGATAATAATAGCATCTACTCCCACCAGATTATTACATGAAATGGGATATATAAAATATTTTGCAAATCTTCAAGAATTATGTAAATATTATCCATAATTATTCATCTTAATCTAAGCTGACTCATTTTTGTTAAACAATTTTCATACAATTAATTTAAGCTTTATAACTATATAACCATCAAGTAAGCTCCTTCATCTGTCCTCCTGACACTTCAAAATAGTTTTTTTCTTTCTGCAACCATCCTATCTTATTTTTTTCTTCTTTAAAGATGAAATGTACCTCCTCCTTTTCAAAAGTAATAGCACCTTTATCCTATCCACTCCTTCTTCTTCTGAAACCCTATTTCATGTTTCCCCTCCTTCCCTTCCCTCTCCTCTCCCTTTCTCTCTCTCTCTCTCTCTCTCTCTCTCTCTCTCTCTCTCTCTCTCTCTCTCTCTCTCTCTCTCTCTCTCTCTTTCTCTCCCTCCCTCTCTCTCTCTCTCCCTGTTCCTCTCCCCTCCCTCTCTTTCTGTCTCTGTCTCTCTGTCTCTGACTCTCTGTGTGTCTCTCCTCTCTCTCTCTCTGCTCTCTTTCTGTCTCTCTCTCTCTCTTTCTCTCTCTCTCCCTCTCCCTTCTCTCTCTCTCTGTCTCTGACTCTGTGTGTGTGTGTCTCTCTCTCCCGCTTCCTCTCCCTCTCCCTCTCTCTCTGTTTTTGTCTCTCTCTGTCTGTGACTCTCTGTGTGTGTCTGTGTGTGTGTCTCTTTCTCTCTGTCTCTCTTTTCTCTCTTTCTCTGTCTGTCTCTGTCTCTGTCTCTCTCTGTGTCTCTGTCTCTTTTCTCTCTCTCTTTGTCTCAGTCTATGTGTGTCTCTTTTTTTTTCTCTCTCTCTCTCTGTCTCTTCCTTGTTCTCTGCCTCTCTCTCTTTCTCTCTCTCCCCAGTAATTCCTTTTCCTCTCCCTTTAAATGAGTTGTTGTTATAGTTCTTTTTATCTTTTTTTTAGTTTATATGGAAACAATTCTAGAAGATAACAAAGCTATAATTCTTTTTTATTGTTGTTCAATCATTTCATCTGTGTCTAAATCCTCATGACACCATTTGGGGTTTTCTTGGCAAAAACATTGGAGTGGTTTGCCATTTCCTTTTCTAGTCCATTTTATAGATGAGGAAACTGAGGCCAAAAAAAGGGTTAAGTGACTTGCCCAGAGTCATACAACTAGTAAAAATCTGAAGTCAAATTTAAATTCGAGTTTTCTTGACTCCAGGCCCAGAACTCTATCCACTATGCCACCTTCACTATCATTTTTTATTTTTAATGTTTGTCAAATTTGCTCATATGGATAAAATAATCTCAGACAATAAGATGAGGACAGAAAGTACTTCATGTTATTCTTGTATGATTTTGCAGCATCTCTATGTATAAAGTGGTTTTCGTTTCATATAGATAAGAGTTAATGAGATGAGATGATATGGTAGATCTCTATTTAAAATGCTATTATGCAACAACAACAACAAAATTCGGTTCTGCACATATATATTGTACTTAAGATATACTATAAGATATTTAATATGTATGGGAATGCCCGCCATCCAGGGGAGGGGTGGAAGGAAGGAGGGGAAAAACTCAGAACAGAAGGGAGTACAAGGGATAATGTTGTAAAAAAAAAAATTACCTATGCATATGTACTGCCAAAGAAAATGATATAATTGTAAAAATTAATAAAACAAATTTTAAAAAATAATTTTCAACAGAACAGTAAAAAAATGCTGTTATGAAATTTTTATGGATCACTATCCTGTTCAGATCCTTTGACCATTTATCAATTAAGGAATGACTGATATTTTTATAAATTTGACAAAGTTCTCTATAGTTGAGATACCTTCATCCAAAAAACTGTCTATAAAAATCTCTTCTCAATTTTCTGCTTTCCTTCTAATTTTGGATACCAAGTTTTAAAACTTTTTAATTTGGCACAATCAAAACTATCAGTTTTACATATCACAATGCTCTCTATCTCTTGCTTACCTATAAATTCTCCTATGCAAAAGTCTGATAAATAATGTGTTCTATATTCTTCTAATTTATTTATGATATTGCCCTTTGAATCTAGGTCAAATGTCCATTTTGACCTTATATTGGTAAATGGTGTCAGGTATTGGTCTATACCTACTTTCTGTCAGACTGTTCAAATTTTTCCAACAATTTTTTTTTTTACCAAATAGTGGATTGTTAGTTCAATAGCTTAAATCTTTACGTTAAATCTTTATATTTGTGGTGCACATGATTATCTACTAGCTGTGTGACTTAAACAAATCACCCTGATTACCTCACACACAAAAAAAAAATCAAATAAAAGAAAGGAAAAAAAACTAAATCAACAAATGGAATGTTCAACTAAAAAAAAGAATAGAAAAAGCCAATAAATTTTAAAGCTATTAAACACCAATAGAGAAATTTTTAAAATCAGAGGAGAGATTAACAAAGTTGAAAGTTAAAAAATAAACTATTAAATAAAACCAGAAGTTAAAAAAATAAAGCAATAAAAACATTCAAATAATTAACTAACTTAATAAAAAGAAAAAAAACAAATGTGAATGTACAATCAATGAAGAAGAAATAAGACTAATTCTATGAGTTATTTCACCTAGCTATATGCCCAAAAAACCAAAAGTCTAAATGAAATGAATAATCATTTATAAAAATATAAATAGTTTTACATAATAGGAAATAGGACACGTAAATAATCTTGTCTTCCAAAGAACTGAACAAATTATGAATAATAACCCAAAGAAAACTTCCCCAAGAACTTAAGGATTATATGTGAATTCTATTAAACATTTAAAGAACAGTTCATTCTAATGCTTCATAAACTGTTTGAGAAAAAAATCGGTAAAGAAGGGACCCTATAAAATCCTTGTTAGGACACAAATATTTCTTCAATACCTAAAGCAGGAAAAATCAAAACAGAGAAGAAGATGAATATTGACATATTTATAAGGAAACAGTAATAATATATTATAAATATCATATACCATAACCAGACTGGATTTAAGCTAGATGTGTATAGAGCTGGTTCAGTTTTAGAAAAAATACAAATTAATTGATCATATCTATAACAAAAACAACAGAAGTCATATGATTATATCAATAGGTGCAACAAAGCTGTTCAAATACAATAGCCATTTATGTTTTAAAAAATAATACAAAGCAAAGGAACAAATGAAGCTTTCTTTTATATGATAAGTAATAATTATCTAAAATCAAGAGCCAATGTTTTTCTATAATGCAGATAAACTAGAGGCCTTTCCAATATCACAAGTAAATCAAGGACTCCATTAACATCATCTCAATTCAATATAGCGTTAGAAGTGCTAACTATAGTAAAAAGACAAGAAAAAATTGAAAAAAATTTCAATATAATGTGAGAAATATTAACTATGGTAATAAACAGAAAAAAAAAAGAAATTAAAGGAATAAACATGGGCAAAAAGGAAACAATATTATCCTTTTTTGAGGATGATATGATGGTTTACTTAGAAAACCCTAGAGAGCCAACTAAAAAAACTAATTAAACAGTTAATATTAGCAAAGTTTCAGTATATAAAATATAAAATAAAATAAAATCATCCAGCATTTTTTATACTGCCAACAAAATGCAGCAGGATAAGATAAAGAAATTCTGTTTAAAATAACTACAGAGAGTATAAAATACTTAGGAGTCTCCCTGCCAACACACATATAAGAATATAGGAAGTTAGGTAGTAACCTAATAAAGAAAAAAAATGATTTCTAAGAAACAAAAACAACAATAATATAGATATAACCCTCTTAGATTTTTTTTTAAAGAAATGCTCTTGAGGGAAAGTAAAGACAACCAACAGATTTTGCTGAAGGTGAGAGATAGCATGTAGTTAGCTATATTTGGAAGAAAATAACAAAGGAGAGACAAGATGTTTATATGGGAGGGATGGGACAATGATAACTGACAAAAGAAAGAAGGCAAAGTTCTTAATTTCTTTGTTTCTGCCTTTTTTACGCTGGAAAATACAGAATACAAAGAACTAACAAATAACTAACCCAGAAAAATCTTCCCATGGAGGTAGGTTGATTATTTTTTGAAAAGAAAGGAAAAGAGAGAAAAGTCCTCTCTTGTTCTCTTTCTTTAATTCCTATTTGGACTTGAAAAGGCTTACTTGTTCAACTTTTTTGATGAGATTCTGCTAAATAAATATAAATGTAGATCATGCGATTAGAAATTACTCATTTAATCAATCTGTAATCTCAGTTGTGTGGGCATTCTGTCCATTGATATAAATCTCAAACTGTCTATGTCTTATCTTGAGTAAACCCTAGTTCATTACCTCCCATAAATGTTCTATTGGTAGAATACACAATTTACTGAGGCCTTCTTCTAGAGCTTGATATGGCAAGAATACCAATGGACCAACTGGATTGTCCATTGATTAGGCTTTGATCTTATTACATGGCTGGAAATCTCCTCTTCTCATTACAGATCTCTCTTTTTATGTCTTTTACCAGTTCTCCATACAATGCTCCATTTGAAATATTAATTTGAAACGCTACTCATGTCTGACATTCATCTAATGATTACTTTTTGAAAGACTAGTAATTTTAACTTTTAAGACAAATTAATCACAAGGGGGGAAATGCTTATTGTATTTATTATATGCAAATTGGTGGAAACTGAGACATTGATGTGTATATTTGTGTGTGTGTGTGTGTGTGTGTGTGTGTGTATGTGTGTGTGTGGGTAGATAGGAATTTATTAGCCATGCCCCTTCACTCTCTGTGTTTCAGTTTCATTAGCTATAAAATAAAGGGCTGAACACAATGATCTCTTAGGTGTCTTCAGCTCTAACTCTATGATCCATGACAATGTTTACCACTTTTACTTACACTTTCAGAATATCTCCATTATCTGCAAGAGAAAAATTCACCAGCATTAACCAATCCCTCCTATAAAATTTCATCCCTCCTCACCAATGGAGAGAGAATCCACATAGGAAAAACCACAATTGACATATGCAAGGAAAGGATGGTGATTACTTGGGCTAGAGTAATGGCTATAGGAATAGAGAATATTGTTGATGTTTCTAAGCCCTTCCTGACCCCTGTTATAGTCCAGAAGGTAGCATAGTAGATAGAGCATTAGAATTAAGAGTCATTCCATTCTTGTCTCTCACACTTACTAGCTGTGTGACTCTGAATATATCTTCTGACTTCCTTCAAACTCACTTTCTTCATCTGCAAAAGGGGAATAATAATAATAATAGTGCCTACTTCACAAGGTTGTTGTGAAGATCAAATGAGATATTATATGTGAAGTGTTTTGCAAACCTTAAAGCCTAATATAAATCTTAGCTACCATTATTATTATTATTTTGTTATTATTTTTCAGATTCTTAAAGTCATGAATTTCCCATATAAACTAATTTCTATGTGAACAACTACTTTTTCTTTAGGCTTTATGCTGATGATTTTTAAAACACCATGTCTACATGCCTTTTAAAGGTTAAGTTACTGTTTAGCCAGACACTCAAATATTTATATATCAAGACTTATACTAGATTATCTGGATTAATAGCTATCTTGCAAAGGTCTGAATAATGCCACATGACCTATGTTATTTCACTAAGAATTCACCCACTTAGTTTAACTTGTAGGTAGTAACAATTGCAAGACAGAAGCAGTTTGCTGAATATTGTTACAATGCTGTCCCAGCTCATTCATAGTTAAAGTGATGATTATTTCCCCAGAAGACATTGAAAAGATAGCATGACCAAGGACTTAAGGAAAAGCCAAGCAGGTGTCACTGAAACTCAAAAAAAGATTCTTTCATTAAAGAAAATTGCTTTTTGTAGATACAAACCATGAATCCCGGATCTACCCTCTACTAGTTGGGTGACCTCACATAAGTCATATAATCTCTATATTGTGTTTTTATCACCTGTAAAATGGAAGAAATAATATTTGCATTACCCATCACATAGAGTCATTGTAAGGATCACATGAAAAAATAAATGTAAATGTATGTTATAACCATAAAGCATTCTAATGATATAAAGAGGTGCTACTATTTTTAACTGACAGTTTTAATTTCTTGGAAATGATGGAACTCCTATGTTATTTGAAGTCATATCACATCATCAGACAAATAGAGACTTTTTAAAATGGCTTTTATTTCAGGAAGAAGTCTAGAATTAATAGAAGCCTAATCAGTTTCTCAAAAGTGACTTACAGACTGGGATACTGAAACTAAGAGAGGTTAGTTGAGTAACTTGCACATAATCATAAAGCTATATCTATATATGCATAAGTGTGTGGCTATTTATAAACTAATATGTATTTGTGTGTATATATATACATCCCAATTCTCCATTTGATTTCATGCCATAGTCTTCAACACAAGCAATGTTTCTCTACTTGGTTTTTCCTGTGGAGACAGTAAGAAGAGCTCAAATTGTACCCAAAAACAAATGAAGAATTGTGTAGAGAAGATAAAAAGGGCAATGAGATATTTCAAAAAGTTTGTTAATGAAGAATTAGTGCTTGGCCATCAGGAGAGAAGAAAGTTGTCAAGGACAAATAGTTCCCACAAAACATCTTTTGATATTATCATGAGGGGGGAAATCCTGAATCAGATGGAGAATGAATCTGACATAGATAGCATTTTTCCTCTTAGGTGCAGTCAGATTGAGGGGAACAGAGCACAGAGCAAAAAGAAATAGATGCAAAAGTCCTGAAAATGAGATGCATCAAAATCATGGTCAACAAGCACTCATTAAGTGCCTATTATGTGCCAGGCACTGTTCTAAATTCTGGGTTTACAAAGAAAAGAAAAGCATGGCTCCTATCCCCCTGATGGTCTCATCAAATGGTAAAGACAACATGGAGCATAGTACCCGAAATCAGGAAGGCTTAGGTTCAAAACTGGCCTCACTAGTTGTGTGGCCTTGGATAAATCTCTTAAACTCTATTTGTGTCAGTTTCTCTGTCAAATAGAGACACTTATAGAATCTACCTCCTAGAATTGTTGTGAGAACAAAAAAGATTTATAAAGTATTTAGTACTGTGCCTAACATATATTAAGTACTAAATAAATGATATTATTATTACACTATCATTTAACTATGTATAGAAGAAGCTTGATAGAGGCCATAATGCTTCAGAGCTTTCACTTTGTTGACTTATAGCAAGCCACCCAAATCCCTTCTTTTCACTGAGTACCACTGAAAGTAGAAAATCATTTGGGAGAAATGTGCTATTCTTAAGGTAATATAATCATGTGAAAAATATGACTGGAAATTGGAAATTTTTGGTTCTATTATTAATTTTGCCACTTATTTAATTGTGCAACTTTGGGTAGGTCATTTAGTCCTTATGGAACTACTCATCCTCTTTCCATCCCTTTTTTCCTCTTCTCCCTCCATTCTCTTCTCTTCCTCTGTCTACATAGGGAATCATACCCTTATTTGTCATTGCCCTGGCCAAAGGAATATAAATTTTGATTGCTGAAACCTCAAAAGTTATCTTGATGTTTACAGGCATTTTTTTTTTAATGAATCATGCCTTAAACCCAAATTACTATGGCTCTCATTGATTGGCCAAAGTCTCAGCCCAAGCTTCATTTTTTTTTTTTGGGGGGGGGGTTCTGATTGGCTCAAAGTAAAGGTAAATAACAATTATTTCTGCTTGGGCCAGAAACCCTAAGGGTCTTCCCTTCCCAGATTGATTTTTTTTTTCCTTTGGTTAAGTACCTTTTTTTTTTTTTTTTTTTTTTTTAATTTTTATTTTATTTTATAATTATAACATTTTTTTGACAGTACATATGCATGGGTAATTTTTTATAACATTATCCCTTGCACTTACTTCTATTCAGATTTTTTCCCTTCCTCCCCCAACCCCCTCCCCCTGATGGCAAGCAGTCTTATATATGTTAAATATATTACAGTATATTCTAGATACAATATATGTGTGTAGAACCGAATTTTTTGTTGCACAGGAAGAATTGGATTCAGAAGGTAAAAATAACAGTTTACATTCATTTCCCAGTGTTCCTTTTCTGGATGTAGCTGGTTCTGTCCATCATTAATCAATTGGAATTGGATTAGCTCTTCTCTATGTTGAAGAAATCCACTTCCATCAGCATACGTCCTCATACAGTATCATTGTTGAAGTGTATAATGATCTTCTGGTTCTGCTCGTTTCACTCAGCATCAGTTGATGTAAGTCTCTCCAAGCCTCTCTGTATTTCTCCTGTTGGTCATTTCTTACAGAACAATAATATTCCATAACATTCATATACCATATTTTACCCAACCATTCTCCAATTGATGGGCATCCATTTATCTTCCAGCTTCTAGCCACTATGAAAAGGGCTGCCACAAACATTTTGGCACATAAAGGTCCCTTTCCCTTCTTTAGTAGTTCCTTGGGGTATAAGCCCAGTAGCAGTATGGCTGGGTCAAAGGGTATGCACATTTTGATAACTTTTTGGGCATAATTCCAGATTGCTCTCCAGAATGGTTGGATTCTTTCACAACTCCACCAACAATGCATCAGTGTCCCAGTTTTCCCACAGCCCCTCCAACATTCATCGTTATTTGTTCCTGTCATCTTAGCCAATCTGACAGGTGTGTAATGATACCTCAGAGTTGTCTTAATTTGCATTTCTCTGATCAATAGTGATTTGGAACACTCTTTCATATGAGTGGAAATAGTTTTAATTTCATCATCTGAAAATTGTCTGTTCATATCCTTTGACCATTTATCAATTGGAGAATGGCTTGATTTCTTATAAATTAAAGTCAATTCTCTGTATATTTTGGAGATGAGGCCTTTATCAGAACCTTTACCTGTAAAAATGTTTTCCCAATTTGTTACTTCCCTTCTAATCTTGTTTGCATTAGTTTTGTTTGTGCAGAAACTTTTTAATTTGGTGTAATCAAAATGTTCTATTTTGTGATCAATAATGGTCTCTAGTTCTCCCTTGGACACAAACTCCTTCCTCCTCCACAAGTCTGAGAGGTAAGCCATCCCATGTTCCTCCAATTTATTTATGATTTCGTTCTTTATGCCTAAATCTTGGACCCATTTTGATCTAATCTTAGTATGTGGTGTTAAATATGGGTCCATGCCTAGTTTCTGCCATACTAATTTCCAGTTTTCCCAGCAGTTTTTGTCAAATAATGAATTTTTATCCCAAAATTTGGGATCTTTGGGTTTGTCAAAGATTAGATTGCTATTTTTATTCACTATCTTGCCCTGTGAACCTAACCTATGCCACTGATCAACTAGTCTATTTCTTAGCCAATACCAAATGGTTTTGGTGACTGTTGCTTTGTAATATAGCTTTAAATCAGGTACACTTAGACCACCTTCCTCTGACTTTTTTTTCATTAGTTCCCTTGCAATTCTCGACCTTTTATTCTTCCATATGAATTTTGTTGTTATTTTTTCTAGGTCATTAAAATAGTTTCTTGGGAGTCTGATTGGTATAGCACTAAATAAATAGATTAGTTTGGGGAGTATTGTCATCTTTATTATATTCGCTCGGCCTATCCAAGAACACTGAATGTCTTTCCAATTATTTAAATCTGACTTTATTTTTGTGGCAAGTGTTTTGTAATTTTGCTCATATAATTCCTGACTCTCCTTTGGTAGATATATTCCCAAATATCTGATACTATCGACTGTTATTTTGAATGGAATTTCTCTTTGTATCTCTTGCTGTTGGATTGTGTTGGTAATGTATAAAAATCCTGAGGATTTATGTGGATTTATTTTGTATCCTGCGACTTTGCTAAAATTCTGAATTATTTCTAATAGCTTTTTAGCAGAGTCTTTGGGGTTCTCTAAGTATACCATCATGTCATCTGCGAAAAGTGACAATTTGATTTCTTCATTTCCTACTCTAATTCCTTGGATCTCTTTCTCGGCTCTTATTGCCAAGGCTAGAGTTTCTAGTACTATATTGAATAGTAATGGTGATAGTGGGCAACCTTGTTTCACTCCTGATCTTACAGGGAAAGGTTCTAGTTTATCACCATTACATATGATGTTTACTGAAGGTTTTAAATATATGCTCCTTATTATTTTAAGGAATAGTCCATTTATTCCTATACTCTCAAGCGTTTTTAGTAGGAATGGATGTTAGATTTTATCAAATGCCTTTTCTGCATCTATTGAGATGATCATATGGTTTTTATTAATTTGATTATTAATATGGTCAATTATACTAATAGTTTTCCTAATATTAAACCAGCCCTGCATTCCTGGTATAAATCCTACTTGGTCATAGTGTATTATCCTGGGGATGATTTTCTGAAGTCTATTTGCTAATATCTTATTTAAGATTTTAGCATCAATATTCATTAAGGAAATTGGTCTATAGTTTTCTTTCTCAGTTTTCGATCTACCTGGTTTAGGTATCAGTACCATGTCTGTGTCATAGAAGGAATTTGGTAGGACTCCTTCAATCCCTATTTTTTCAAATAGTTTACATAGCATTGGAGTTAGTTGTTCTTTAAATGTTTGGTAGAATTCACCTGTAAATCCATCTGGTCCTGGGGACTTTTTCTTAAGAAGTTGGTTAATAGCTTGGTCTATTTCTTTTTCTGAGATGGGACTATTTAGACTACTTACTTCTTCCTCTGTTAATCTGGGCAAGCTATATTTTTGAAGGTATTCTTCCATTTCATTTAAGTTATCGAATTTATCAGCATAAAGTTGAGCAAAGTAGCTCCTAACTATTGTTCTAATTTCCTCTTCATTAGTGGTGAGTTCACCCTTTTCATTTTCAAGACTATCAATTTGCTTTTTCTCTTTCCTTTTTTTAATCAGGTTTACTAAGGGTTTGTCTATTTTGTTGGTTTTTTCATAAAACCAACTCTTAGTTTTATTAATTAATTCAATAGTTTTTTTACTTTCAATTTTATTAATCTCACCTTTTATTTTTTGAATTTCAAGTTTTGTGTTTGTCTGGGGGTTTTTAATTTGTTCCTTTTCTAGCAATTTGAGTTGTAAGCCCAATTCGTTGGCCCTCTCTTTCTCTATTTTATGCAAGTAGGCCTGTAGAGATATAAAACTTCCCCTTATTACTGCTTTGGCTGTATCCCACACATTTTGGTATGATGTCTCATTATTGTCATTTTCTTGGGTGAAGTTATTAATTATGTCTATGATTTGCTGTTTTACCCAATCATTCTTTAGTATAAGATTATTTAGTTTCCAATTATTTTTTGGTCTATTTTCCCCTGGCTTTTTATTAAATGTTATTTTGATTGCATTATGGTCTGAAAAGGATGCATTTACTATTTCTGCCTTACTGCATTTGATTTTGAGGTTTTTATGCCCTAGTATATGATCAATTTTTGTATAGGTTCCATGAACTGCTGAGAAGAAAGTATATTCCTTTCTGTCTCTATTTAGCTTTCGCCAAAGATCTATCATATCAAACTTTTCTAGTATTCTATTTACCTCTTTGACTTCTTTCTTATTTATTTTGTGGTTTGATTTATCTAATTCTGAGAGTGCAAGGTTGAGATCTCCCGCTATTATAGTTTTGCTATCTATTTCCTCTTGCAGCTCTCTTAATTTTTCTTTTAAGAATTTAGATGCTGCACCACTTGGTGCATACATGTTTAATATTGATACTGCTTCACTATTGATGCTTCCCTTTAGCAGGATATAATGCCCTTCCTTATCTCTTTTAATTAGATCAATTTTTGTTTTTGCTTGATCTGAGATGAGGATGGCTACTCCTGCTTTTTTGGTTTTGCCTGAAGCATAATAGATTCTGCTCCACCCTTTTACTTTTAGTTTGAATGTCTCATCCTGTTTCAGGTGTGTTTCCTGTAAACAACATATAGTAGGATTCTGACTTCTAATCCAGTCTGCTAACTGCTTCCTCTTTATGAGGCAGTTTGCCCCATTCACATTTATGGTTAGAAGGATTAATTCTATATTGCTTGCCATCCTATTAACCCCTGCTTATGCTTTTCCCCTTTCCTTCCCTTTTACCCTTCTATACAGTATTAAACTGGTGAACACCACTTGCTTTTCACAGCCCTCCCTTTTTAGGATCCCTCCCCCACCTTAAAGATCCTCCCCTTATTTTACCCCTTTTCCTCGAAATTACTGTATTCCCTTCCCCTTAGCTTACTCCTTCCCTTTCACTTTTCAATGAAGTGGAAGAAGTTTCACCATAAATCGAATATGTCTATTGATACACACTATGTTCATCTCCCTCCTTTCTTTCTCTCAGATATAATAGGTTACCTTTGCCTCTTCATGAGATGTAGTACCACCACTTTACACTTTTTTATGATATAATCTCCTTTCCACCACTATTTTCTAAGACAAATTGTACATATGTTCTTTACATATTTTTTTGACAGAAGTATAGTTCTCAAGATTTCTTTTTACCTTTTTAGAAATCTCTTGAGTTCTGTATTTGAAGATCAAACCTTTTATGTAGGTCTGGTTTTTTCATCAAAAATAGATGGAATTCATTTATTTCGTTAAATGTCCATCTTCTTCCCTGGAAAACGATGCTCATTCTTGCTGGGTAAGTTATTCTTGGCTGCATACCAAGTTCCTTAGCCTTTCGGAATATCATGTTCCAGGCCCTGCGTTCTTTTAATGTGGACGCTGCTAGATCCTGTGTTATCCTTATTGTGGATCCTCCATACCTGAATTGTTTTTTTCTAGCAGCTTCCAATATCTTTTCCTTTGTCTGATGGTTCTTGAACTTGGCCACTATATTTCTTGGCGTTTTGATTTTAGGGTCCCTTTCAGTAGGTGATCGATGAATTTTTTCAATGTCTATTTTACCCTCTGTTTCCAAAACGTCTGGGCAGTTCTCTTTGATAATTTCCTCGAAAATGGTGTCCAAGCTCTTTTTTTCCTCCCATTTTTCAGGGAGTCCGATTATTCTCAAATTGTCTCTCCTGGATCTGTTTTCCAGGTCTGTTGTCTTTCTGGTAAGGTACTTGACAGTCTTTTCAATTGTTTCATTTCTCTGGTTTTGCTTGACTCCCTCTTGGTTTCTCCTTGAGTCATTCATTTCCACTTGTTCCAGTCTAATTTTCAATGATGTATTTTCTTCACTCACTTTTTTTATATCTCTTTGTAATTGTCCAATTGAGTTTTTATCTTCTATGGAATTTTTTTCCATTTTATCCATTTTATTTTTTAGAGAGCTGATTTCTTTTTCCAGCTCACTAATCCTGTTTTCCTTGGAGTTGTTTACCTTTTCCAGCTCACTAATCTTGTTTTCCTTGGAGTTGTTTACCTTTTCCAGCTCACTAATCTTGTTTCTCAATGATTTGATTTCTCTATCCACTCTGTCTTTGAATGCATGGGATGACTTCTCCAGGCTCTCTTGCCAAGCTTCCCTTTCCTTTTCCCATTTCTCTTCCAGCTCTCTTGTGAGAGCCTTTTTGATTTCCTCTATGAGGTTCTTTTGTATTGAGGAGCAGCTTATATCCCTCCCAGGGAATACATCTGGGGACAGTCTGTTCCTAGTCTCCTCAGCATTTGAAGTCTGCTCCCTCTCCACACAGAAGCTGTCAATAGTTAGAGCCCTTTTGAACTTTTTGTTCATTTTGTCAGAGCAGGAATCAAAGAAAACAAATTGACAAGAGAAACAATTGGTCTGTTTTGCGGGGGATGGGGCTGGATGGTATTAATGGGCTTCCTCTACAGACTGGGGGTAGGGCAGCAGAGAGCCACTAACAGAACAGCAATGACTGTACTGAGTCTGCGCTCTGAGGCTCCGAGAACGCACTGAGTCAGTCCAGGTGGGGGTTGGGGGTGGCCAGGCTCTGAGAGACGCTGGCTTTCTGGGGTTTTAATCTTCACCTCCAGTGTTTACACCCTGTCCACCGCTCCTGGCTTGCTGCCAAGACGGAGCATCCACACTGGGGCAAAAGCCCTTTCACAGAAACGGCAGAGATTGTACCCCTCCCCCTCAGGTCTGAGCTGTGTGAGCTGCCTGTCTTGCTCTGGCTGTCTGCCCTCAGTCTGCGCCCAGTCTGATTAACCCTCCCCCGAGCAAACACAGACCTTTTCTGGCGACTTTCAAGGATGTCTTCTCTTGGTGATAATTTGTGGATTTCTTTCTGGGTCGAGCATTAAGTCAGAGGCTTGTCATGAAGTAAGTTCTGAGAGAAAACGAGGAGCTCAAGCAGCTGTCTGCCTCCACGCCGCCATCTTGGCCGGAAGTACAATTAATATTTTTATTGACATTTTTGTTCATCTAGTAGTTATCTTCGAATATATGCTTTTCCCCACTCAGAAAGCCATTCCATCTCAAAAGGGACTTCAACGATTACTTTCCTGAAAAAAATCAAAATCATTCACTGGTTAAGTAAAAGAGGTCATTCTCTGCCTCATTTCTTACGTAGGCTTAATCACTGATTGGATGTTGCCTCAGTCAACTAGAAACCTGTTAAAGACCTTACTTTAAAAAAGCCAAGACCTCCCACTGCACACAGGGCCACTTCCAGTTGTCCTGATTTATACGTTGCCACTAGACCTAGATGGTTCTGGAGGAGAGAGTGAGACTAGTGACTTTGCACAATCCCCCCACACACCCCAATTTAAATCCAATTCACTTGCAAGTCATGACATCTCCTTCCTGATGCCATGGTGCTTCTGTCAAGAGGATAAATAATAACATGGACCTCATCACTTTTTTAAAAATTTCCCCTAAACCTGTGATTTCATCTATAGAAACTCCTTTTATTCACATAAATGAACATTTCATCTGAAACTTATAGCCAATCAGTGAACAAACATTTAGTAGTTACTATGTACCACACATTATGCTAAGTACTGGGGCCACAAAGAAAGATAAAAATAGTCTCAGTCTTCAATGAGGTTATACATTTTTTAAAACACTGAAAAAATTTTCTTGATGAAAATCTGTTTTCTCTTTCACCTCTCTCCACCCTTTCACTAAAGAAAAAATGCTATTATAAATATGAATATAGTCAAACAAAACAAATTCCTTCATTGGCCATATCAAAAAAAAAAAATCCTATGTAAGTATTCATCTGTATACTGAGTCCATCCTCTCTGTCAGGAAGTGGCGTCATGCTTCATCATGAGTCCTCTGCATCAGAGGTTGGGCATTGCATTGATGGAGTTCTTAAGTCTTTTGAAATTCTTTGTCTTTGTGATATTATTATCATATAAACTCTTCAAGGATCTTGCATTTCAACAACGTTAGAGAATTACCTGAGGAGCTAAGCAATCTGACCAGTCAACTAAATATGTATCAGGGACAAATCTTCATAACTCAAGGATCCATTTTGACTCCTGTCTCTATCTCTCCTGATCTTAAAATAAGGATACTAATATGTTCTATCAAATATACTTTTTTGCATCTCTAAAAGAGAATTTTTTTTTATTATAACTTTGTATTTACAAGATATATGCATGGGTAATTTTTCAGCATAGACAGTTGCAAAACCTTTTGTTTTAACTTTTCTCCTCCTTTTCCCCAACCCCTCCCCCAAATGGCAGGTTGACCAATACATGTTAAATATGTTAAAGTGTAAGTTAAATACAATATATGTATACATGTCCATAGTTATTTTGCTATGCAAAAAGAAGCAGACTTTGAAATAGCGTACAATTAACCTGTGAAGGAAATAAAAATGCAGGTGGACAAAAATAAAGGGATTGAGAATTCTATGAAGTGGTTCATAGTCATCTCCCAGAGTTCTTTTGCTGGGTGTAGCTGGTTCAGTTCATTACTGCTCTATTGGAACTGATTTAGTTCATCTCATTGTTGAAGAGGGCCTCCTCCATCAGAATTGATCATCATATAGTATTGTTGTTGAAATATACAACGATCTCCTGGTCCTGCTCTTTTAACTCAGCATCAGTTCATGTAAGTCTCTCCAGGCCTTTCTGAAACCATCCTGCTGGTCATTTCTTACAGAACAATAATATTCCATAACATTCATATATCACAATTTATTCAGCCATTCTCCAGTTGATGGGCATCCTCTCAGTTTCCAGTTTCTGTTCACTACAAAGAGGACTGCCACAAACATTCTTGCACATATAGGTCCCTTTCCCTTCTTTAAAAATCTCTTTGGGATATAAGCCCAGTAGTAACACTGCTGGATCAAAAGACATGCACAGTTTGATAGCTTTTTGAGCATAGTTCCAAATAGCTTTTCAGAATGGCTGGATGTATTCACAACACCACCAACAATATATGAGTGTCCCAGTTTTCCTACATCCCCTCCAACATTCAACATTATCTTTCCCTGTCATTCTAGCCAATCTGACAGGTGTGTAGTGGTATCTCAGAGTTGTCTTAATTTGAATTTCTCTATCAGATATAGTAATGCAGGTGAATACACTCAAAAAGGATACAGAAATTTTAAAAACTTAAACTATTATAAACAAATCCAAATTCTTACTGTAAAGGAACGTGTCACAGGAGTTGGACAAGGTAAAAGATGGAGGTCAACCACAGAGAAATGCTCCATTAATTGTAGGTTTGTGTATAAGTGCTTGCAATTCTCCCTTTTTAAGAATAGATCCCAAATATTTGATTAAAAAGGATGGACTTTTGCTGTGAAAAATCACTTGACTAATTACAGAAGCAAAAGGGTGTAGTAAGAGTGGGGATGGGGATAGAGAATGAGGAAGTCAAGAATCCGGCCACTCTGGAGAGCAATTTGGAACTATGCCCAAAAAGTTATCAAACTGTGTATATACCCTTTGATCCAGCATTGTTATTACTGGCTTATATCCCAAAGAAATACTAAAGAAGGGAAAGGGACCTGTATGTGTCAAAATGTTTGTGGCAGCTCTTTTCGTAGTGGCTAGAAACTGGAAAATGAATGGATGTCCATCACTTGGAGAATAGTTGGGTAAATTATGGTATATAAATATTATGGAATATTATTGCTCTGTAAGAAATTACCAGCAGGAGGAATACAGAGAGGTTTGGAGAGACTTACATGAACTGATGCTGAGTGAAATGAGAAGAACCTGAAGATCACTATACACTTCAACAGCAATACTGTATGAGGATGTATTCTGATGGAAGTGGATATCTTCAACATAAAGAAGATCCAACTCACTTCCAGTTGATCAATGATGGGCAGAAACAGCTACACCCAGAGAAGGAACACTGGGAAGTGAATGTAAACTGTTAGCACTACTGTCTTTCTACCCAGGTTACTTATATCTTCGGAATCCAATTCTTAACATGCAACAAGAAAATTGGATTTACACACATATATTGTATCTAGGTTATACTGTAATACATTTAATATGTATGGGATTGCCTGTCATCCAGGGGAGGGAGTAGAGGGAGGGAGAGGAAAATTTGGAAAAATGAATACAAGGGATAATGTTATAAAAAAATTACTCATGCATATATACTGTCAAAAAATTTTTATAATTATAAAATTAATTTTAAAAGAAAAAGAGAATGAGGAAGTCATAATGCCTTCTGAGAATAAAGGATTCAGGTCTATGCATTATATCTGCCAAGCAAACAGGAACACTTAGAATTACAGGGCAATAATTTCATCAAGGGACATTGGGAACTACATAAACCACTTGAGTTTCACTCACAGAATAAGAAATTACTACCCTATAATTCAACATCACCTGCATCTTGTTCTGTGTAATTCATCTGTTTCCTTTGAAGTGCATGGTATTGAAGGCCTCCAACTTGCCATGCTTCTGGATAATTTGATTCTTATTTGTTTTTTCCCTAAGAATTCAGGTAAGTCAGTCAAAAAACATTTATGGGCTCTTACTATGTGACTAACACTGTGAGAAACAATAAGGAGGAAAAATAAATACATGATGGCCTCAACAAACATTTATTAAGTATCTATCAGGTAACAAGGAACTTCTAGGAAATAGAAGTATAAAAAAATTTTAACACATTCCCTGTCATAAGAAGCTTGCATTTTGCTGGGGGCAACAATGTACAAATAGGTGAGTAAATTCATTATAAAAATACAATGTAAGGGGGTGAAAGGAAATATTTGGAGAGATCAGGAAAATTGTCATGTAAGAGGTGGCCCTTGGGTCTAATCTTGAATAGAACTACAATTTATTTAACTATTCTGTGTTTGATAGTCATCCCTTTAGTTTCTTTTTCTTTGTTTCCATTTAACTACCACAAAAACATCTGCTCTAAATATTTTTGTAAATACAGAACCTTTTTTTCTTTCTTTGATCTCTTTTACATATAGACCTATAATTCCAAATTGTTTTACAGAATGACTATGGCACTAAAAATGTATTAATGTATCTTTTTTCACATAACTCCTCAAACATGTCATTACTATTTTTTTTTTTGCCTTCATTGCCAACCTGATTGATGTGAGATAGGATCTCAGAATTGCTTTAATTTGCATTTCTCAAATTAGGAGTGATTTAAGCATTTTTCCATAAGGCTATAGACAGACAATGTTTCTTCTCTTGAGAACTTCCTATTCATATCCTTGGATCATTTATCATTTATGGAATAGCTCTTATTCTTCTATATTTGAATCAGTTCTAATGAGACCTTTTTCAGAAAAACTTGCTGAAAAGATGCTTTCTTTAGTGAATTGTTTCTCTTTTCATCTTAGCTTTAATGGATTTGTTTGGGCAAAAAAACCTTTCATATTTATAGCTATTTTTAAGCAATAACAAAATATTTTGAAAATCATTATTCTACAGAATAGTTTGTTATCTGACACTGTTAAGCCCCCTTCATTTCTATTTTTTTCATTATTTCCTTTGAGATTCTTGACATTTTTGCCTCCTTGTATATTTCATTATCATATTTCTAATTCTATGAAGTAATCCTTTGGTAGTTTGATTAGGATAGCACTGAATAAGTAAATTAATTTAGCTAATACATGTGATAATAGTTTGCAAGGATAACAGGATAAAGGGAAAAGTGGTTTGAGAAGAACCAAAAACATATTGAAGCAAATGAATTCTATCTAAAAAAAAAAAGGAACTTCAATTCTTGTTGGTGTGACATAACTTTACAATCCCTCTTGCACTTTCTCTCCAAGTGTCCTTAATGTTACAGGCTTTAGAACCAGTATCAGTGGCAGTGATTCAGGAAAACAACCCTTAAAGATAAGGAAGCGCCTCATTACATATCATGTAGATGAAAGTATATTCCAAACCATAAAGTCAATACAAATATAAGGTTTTGCATGCACACACACAAATGGAATATGTATATGTATATGTGGGTGCATGTGTGTACATGCATGCGTATTGAATACTTCTCTACTGTGCAATAATAATTGCTGTTTATATAGCAATAAAGTTTGAAAAGTTTTCTACATATATCATCTCTCTTGAGCCATATTCTCTTTACTTTTACTCTCTCTATCCCTTCAAGCTAACCTGATTTTACCTGCCTAAAAATATGGGGGAGACCAGCCACAATATGATTTTGTCTGCATCCAAAATCCCCAAGAACTACTCCTACAGTTGCTCACATTTATACTTCATACTTAATACCTAAGAAGAGAGAGCTTTGAGGCAGTTTTGGAATATAGACTTTTTGCAACAGTGTAAAAAAGGAACTGCAAATTGTCAATCTTAAGATCATTCAGTCCATAGTGGAGTCCAATGAATCAAATCCTATACTCCTTCATTTCTAATATTTCTGGCCTTGCCAATAATCTTTTTCACCTAGAAAAATAACACACATATCATCAATAGAGCACTGAAGGAGCCAAAAGGGTCTATGTGTTTTGTGACCTTGGAAAGAGTTATAAAACTTACTTTCAAGGAAGTAAATTATTTTGGCATTAAAAGAATACTTGTACAAAAGATTTCTAGTAAGAAGATCTGGGTTTATCTAGGTTCAGATCTCAGTTCTATTCCTTACTGAGTAATCTTGGCCAAGTCAATTCACTGGGTCTTTTTCCTCTTCTGCTGAATGAAAGAGGGAGTTGGATAATATGTCTAAGGCTTCTTCGAGATCTAAATCCTATGACTCATTGGATATAGGCACAGAATAAAACTGTTTAAAGAGAAAGACCCTTCTCACGTCCCCTTCCTTGGAGAAAGTTCTTTCAGAAGATAATTCTTCAGGGATGAAATATAGGTCTATGTGTTTTGTGACCTTGGAAAGAGTTATTAAAACTTTCTTTCAAGGAAGTAAATTATTTTGGCATTAAAAGAATACTTGTACAAAAGATTTCTAGTAAGAAGATCTGGGTTTATCTAGGTTCAGATCTCAGTTCTATTCCTTACTGAGTAATCTTGGCCAAGTCAATTCACTGGGTCTTTTTCCTCTTCTGCTGAATGAAAGAGGAAGTTGGATAATACCAAGCTACATCAACTTTCCCCCCTGGAACTCAGAGGAAATTGTAGGCAAATAGTGTGTGACAAGCACTGGAAACTAGTATGGGAAAGATACCAGACCCATGCTTTTCTTTTATGTGTAGAACTCCCTCTCACATAGTTAATAACTGCTCAGCAACTAATAGTCTTAGAGAATGATGAGATTTAGAGGTTAAGAAACCTAGCTTCATATCACCAGTTTGCTTCGGAAAAGAGACTTTAACCCAAATCTTCCTAAAGCCAAGACTGGCTCTGATTCAATTATTCCAGAAGTTCTCAAAGTTTGGTCTGGGTTCTCATAATAGTACTAAGATATTGTAATTGCTAACATAGAAAATATTGATAGATATGATTCATATAAGCAAAGGAGATCAATCATTTTCAAGAGTATGAGGGAGTCCTGTAACCAAAAAGTTTGTGAATCTATTGTAAGATAAGATCTAGTGGCCTTGAGACAACCATAACAATCTCCTCTTAGGAGAGGCTGTGATTCATAGTATCTATACATGTCAACCATTGCAATAAGATTAAGCCATGGAAAACCACTGACAATTATATTTTAAGGTTAATATAGCTATTTGTCCAAAGAGAGCATCTTTACAACTACCAGTGTATATTCTCTCACCCCTATGCCTGTTTCCCTCAAAAATCTTCTATATACCTTGAACATGTGAATCAATCAGTTCTAGGCAGTCACCAAGATCAGTATTTAAGTATATCTTTCTCAGAAGGACACTGAAGGAGTATATTTCTCCTCTCTGGAAGCATGTCACTACTGTAGGACTAAGACTTCCCGCCTGAACATTTGAATGGATCCATAACCCTGTGATCTCTAGTATAATGCCATCCTTATGTGACTGTTATATATTATTTACAAATCTATGTATGTGCAACATGACTAGTGTGAAAATATATTCAAAATGATTGTACATGTATAATCTAAATCAGACTGTTTGCTGTCTTAGAGAGGGAAGAGGAAAGAGAGGGAAGGAGAAAAAAAATTTAGAACTCAAAATCTTACAAAAATGAATGCTGGAGAGCAGTGGCAAAGTGGTTAGAGCACCAGCCCTGAAGTCAGGAGGACCTGAGTTCAAATTTAGTCTCAGATACTTACCACTTCCTATCTGTGTGACCCTGGGCAAGTCACTTACCTCCAATTGCCTCAGAAAAAAAAAAAAAAAAAAAAAAAAGAATGCTGAAAATTGTCTTTACATATGATTGAAAAAATAAAATATTATTGAAATTTAAATATATAAATATGCATGGGTGTGCCCCCCCCCACCTTCTCCCTCTCTTATCTATTATTTATCAATGAAATTTGAATGTTGAACTGGCACCTATTGTTATGGCTTTATTCCCAGCAATCACTCATTAAGCCACATGCTTTCCCTCAGGGTATTTCTTAGACATAAACCTGGTTCCCAGAGACTTTCTTTTTTTTCAACAGTTAGACCCTCAAGTGGGTGTTGAAATAAAAAGGGAAATCTCCCCTTCCCAAAAGGAACTCTCTTGTGCCTAAGAACTATCACAAACCATCTCTATTATAAGGGTAAAGACCAAAAGGAACAGCGTATACAACATGCACACATTTTTTTAAAGATGGAAGCTGATTTGAGAAAGAGAAGAACATAAACAACTGGAAGATCAGGAAAAGCTTCCTTGGGAATAAGCTCCTCTTAGTTTCTTAAGAGGAGCAGAGTAAGAGGGAGGACATTCTAAGTAAGAGTGACTGTTTGAGAAACATGAGGAGACAAAATGTCAAGTTTAAGGAATATAAGTAGGCTAGTTAGGTTGCCTGAAGGGGCATCATAAATGGAAAACAAGATGACAACTTGAGTGTGGAAAGGTTTGGCACCTTTCCACTATGGCACCACCACTGAATTGTACTTTATCATAGAACAGAGGTTCTTCCCACTTGTGTACTATTGACACTTAAGTGTGTCATGGCTGCCTTTAGCAATCCAGTGAAACTATGGATTTCTCAGAATAATATCAGGTCTCAGGTTAAATCCCATATTCTTCAAGAAAGGCTTCTTGAAGCCATACTCCTTCATCCTAATATTCCTCTGAGACTACCCCCAACTTATTCTGTACATGTCTTACTTGTACAATTATTTGCATGTTGAATTTCCTATTAGACAATGAACCCTTTGAGAGTAGGAAATGGTTCTGTTGGCATTTTGGTTTTCTTTTTTTCTTTCTTTCTTTCTTTTTTTTTTTTTTCCTTTCTTTGAATCCCCAATATTCTGCAAAATGTATAACCCATTTATTTTGCTGTTCAGCCATTTTCCATTGTGTCCAACTCTTTGGTGATCCCATTTGGGGTTTTCTTGGCAAACATACTGAAACAGTATCTTTTAAAATGAGTCTTCAGTTCATTTTATAGATGAGGAAACTGAGGCAAACAGAGTTAATGGCTTGTCCAAGGTCATAAAGCTACTAAGTATCTCAGGTCAAATGTGATCTCCGATCTTCCTGATTTCTGCCCCTGTGCTCTTTAGGTGTTTGATAAATAGTAGCTGTATGCATAAAATAAATACATAAGATTACAAAAGAAATATGGTTATCAAAAAATGTTTAAATAAGTTCTACAGACCCCAACTTAAGAACCCCTGTCCTACAGACATTAAGAAGTCATTGATGACAGAAAAAGATGTGGGATGTGAGAAAATCATTGATGGTGGGAGTTGTGAAATGATCCAACCATACTAGAGAGCAATTTGAAACTATGCTCAAAGGGCTATCAACTGTGCATACCCTTTGATCCAGCAGTGTCTCTACTGGGTCTGTATCTCAAAGAGATCATAAAAAGGGGAAAGGATCCACATGTGCAAAAATGTTGGTAGCAATTCTTTTTGTGGTAGCAAAGAATTAAAATGAATAGATGCTCATCAGTTATGGAATGGCTGAATAATTTATAGCATATTAAATATTGGAATATTATTGTTTTATAAAAAATGATGAACAAGCTGGAAAGATTTATACGAACATTGCTGAGCGAAACAAGCTGAACCAGAAATACATTGTATAGAGAAACAGCAAGATTGTGCGATTATCAATTATGAAAGACTTGGTTCTTCTCAGTAATTCAGAGATCCAAGGCAATCCAAATAAACTTTGGATAGCAAATGCCATCTGCTGCCAGAAAGAGAACTATGGAGATTGAATGTAAATCAACACAAGCTATGTTCACTTTTTTTCTGTTTTTTTTTTTTCTTTCATGGTTTTTCCATGATTTCTTTCGTTCTGATTTTTCTCTCCCAATATGATTTATAAAGAAATGTGTATTTACTATTTCAAAGTCTGATTCTTTTTGTACAGCAAAATAACTGTTTGGACATGTATACATATATTGTATTTAATTTATATTTTAACATATGTAACATGTATTGGTCGACCTGCTATCTGAGGGGAGGGGGGGAAGGAGGGGAAAAATTGGAACAAAAGGCTTAGCAATTGTCAGTGTTGTAAAATTACCCATGCATATATCTTGTAAATAAAAAGCTATAATAATTAAAAAAAAAAGAAATGTGTATTTAAAAAATTAATATACATGTATAATCAGAAAAATAAAACAATGAATTTTTTAGAAAGAAAAATAAAGGAGTCATTGAAGCTTTTTTAAAATAGGGGAATGACAAGGTCTACCTGTCTTATGTGGTAGTTATATGAAGAATGACTGGAGACTGTAGAGACCAGAAATAAAAAGTCCAATGTTGTAGCTATTTTAACCAATTTTAGGAGAGGTTTTAAGAGTTTGTTCTACTCTGGCATCTCTGAAGAATAGAAGAAATGCTGTAGAAGTAGAATCAACAAAATATTGCAATTGATTGGAAATGGGGAGTAGGATTCTTGTTTGAAAAGTAGTACCTGGAAGCTCTGTGATGCTAAGCTAAAAGCCCAGAGGCAAGGGACTCTGGGGAGTTTTGACTTCAGGTTAAAAAAATTGCCTTCCAAAAGTTTGTTTTTTATCAGGATCTAAATATAATAACAGATTTAGGTTAACTTATTCAGGGGATATCTGCACTTAGAGAGGATTGTGGGGATGGGGGAGGAGGGAGGGAGAGGTTGAGTAAAGGTTAAAAAAAAAAAAAAAAAAGGAAAAATGCACAGCAGAGAAGAAAAGAAAACCTAGAAGGAAGCAAAGAAAAGCTAAAAAATTTGAAAACTATGTGTAATATTTATTATATAGGTGTTCTTAAAATGAAAATTTATTGTTTTATATTGACTTCTCTCTTATGTTCTACTGTATATTTAGAAATTTTCCCTTGTTTTGTATTTGTTTAAAATGAATAAAAAATTACCAAAAAATGATCATTATAAGCATTTACACTTCAGAAATTGACAAAGGCTACAAATCACAGCTTGATTCATTGTGATTGAAAATAATGTCACTTATGCAAATTAAGTTTAAAAATTTAAAAGCATGTCTTTACCTTTGGAAAGTCAATGATTAAACATTTACCAGTAAGTACAACTATAGAATTTATACTAGTGAAATGATAGTGGGAAAAATTACCTCATATATCATAAGAGGTTTTCCAGTTTTGACCAAAACTTTCTTTCACTGCTAGAGGGAATCTCCAGGGAAGAAGCTCCATCTGTCAATACAGATCAACCCCTAAACTACAAATTATAGTCTGAGGGTATTGCCTGTGGCAATACTGAGAAGTTAAGTGACATGCCTAGGGTCACATAGCCAATATGTGTCAAATTCACCTTAAGCCCAAGTGTTGCTGACCCTGAGGCTAGTTTTGTCTCCACTGTACACCACCTTTCTGAGTTGTTTTAAAAGTTTCCACAAAATTAAAAAAAAAAAACTTTTAAATTTAGTTTAAGTTTAGTGTTGTTTAACTGTTAATGAAAAACTTTCTTTTTTATTAATATTCAAATGTACCATTCTTATTGTGGTGGCAAGGCATCAGAATATCAAGGGGATACTCATCAGTTGGGGAATAGCTGAATAAGTTATAGTATATTAATATAAAGGAATATTATTGTTCTATAAGAAATGATAAACAGGCTGACTTCAGAAAAACCTGGAAAAATTTACATGACCTTGATGAGAGTTAGGAAAGGAGGAACCCCTTTTGGGTCAGTGCAAGGATAGTCCCATGATGGCACAGAGTCCCCTGTAAAAGGAATTTACAGGCCCGAAAACCTAGATTGATTAAAATAAAAGGTTTATTGTAGGGATTTGGAAGTAAAGTTTAGTTAATAAAGTTGAGGGTAGAAATAAGGGGCACCAGAATAGGTCCAGTGGGCAGAAACCCTTGATATGACTGACATAAGGATGCCATGCTTAGGACTTCTGCAAAAATGGACTCCTGCAAAACATGGACTCCAAAGTAGCCCCTTTTATAATAGGGACTCTTGGTGATCTTAAAGGTGGATGAAGTCCCAGGCTCCTGGCAGGTTTTCAGCCAGGGTCAGCATTGAAGAGAATTCAATGGGTTTTCAGGTAAGGAAGAAACTGTGGGGGTTGGGAAAACCCAAATTAGCTCAGATCCAGTGGGGGCTGGGGAACTAGGATTTGTGAATCAAAAGATCCTAGCTTAAAGGGACCTCAACCTCCATCAAACTCATGCTAAGTGAAGTGAGCAAACCAGGAGAACCCTATATACAATAATAGCAAGATTGTGTAATGATCACTATGATAGATTTAGCAATATAGTAATCCAAGACAATTTCAATAGACTTTACATGGAAAATGCCATCTGCATCCAAAGAAAGACCTAAGGAGCCTGAATGTGGATGGAAGGTTACAATTTTCATCTTTTTGTTGCTGTTGTTGCTGTTGTTTTTCTCATGGTTTTTCCCTTTATTCTGATTCTTCTTTCCCAAGACTCATATGAAAATATGTTAAAAAATTGATTGTACATGTATAATCTATATAAGATTGTTGTCTTTAGAACTCAAAAATTTACAAAAATGAATATTGAAAATCATCTTTACTGGTAATTGGAAAAATAATATACCATTAAAGTAAAAAAAATACTCAAATACACCAATGAAGTATGAGTTCATCAATGTGGGCATTCTTTCTAACAATGCAAATTGCAAAATCATCTTTTTCTTTCTAGCTTGTGAAATCCTTATCCATGTCCTCCATTGATATCTTTCATAACAAAGAACTACCATTTTGGACTCAGGAAAAACTCCTTATTAAGGAGACTCTGGAACTGTAATAAATAACTGCTGCTTAGTAATGGTATACTCAAAATGCAAGGACAGTAACAAGCTAAAAAGATCAGCTTCATGATTTAAAATTTTGTAGTTATGACATTTATCAGACCACACCTAAGCAGGAATAAAAACTTGAACAGAATGAGAATTGAAATTGTTCTTTTTAATTCTTTATAACTGGATTTTCAGGGGCAACTAGGTAGCCCAATGGATAGGATGCTGGACATGCAATCAAGAAGACTCATTCCTGAGTTCAAATCTGGCCTCAGATACTTACTAGTTTTGTTACCCTAAGAAAATCACTTAACCCTCAGTTTTCCTCAGTTCCTTTTCTTTAAAATAAACTGGAGAAGGAAATGGCAAACCATTCCAGTACTTCTGCCAAATAAAACCCAAATGGGACTATAAAGAGTCAGATACAATTGAAAAATGACTAAGCAACAACAATAGAGTTTCCATATCTGAAAGATGAAAGTAGACATTTAAATTATAGTAGGTCCTCTCCTCTTCTCCCTCTATCCTTTTTCCCTTGATGATCACATCAGCTCTATCTCTATGCAAGTAATTCTCAAATCTCCTTTCCCAATTTCTATGCTGAACTCTAATTTCTCAGTTCCAACTGCCTTTCAGACATCTGGAACTGGATAAACATTTGACATCTTAAATTTAATATGTCCAAAACAAAATTCATTATCTTTCCCCCTAAAAATTTTCCATCTCCTACCTTCTTTATTACTGTAGAGGGCAGCCCTATACTCCCAGTCCTTCACTAAGAACCTAGAAGTCCTGGATCATTCCTCCATATACAAGCTGTTGCCAAAGACTGCTAATTTCACCTTTGCACTATCTCCTGAACATGCTCCCTTTTTTCTTTTGATATTTCTACCATTCTAGTGAGGTCAGCTGCTGCCTGTCTCGTCTCTCCCTCAATCCGTTCTCCATTCAGCCACTAAAATGATTTTCCTAAAAAGCAAGTTTGATCACATCACTCTCCACCCTCCAACTCAATAAATTCCAATTGCTCCCTATTGTCTCCAAGACTAAGTACAAAATGCTCTATTTAGTATTCAAAACCCTTTATAACCTAACTTTCTAGTCCTCTAATATCCCACCAGTACTCTTCAAGCCAGTGACACAGGTCTCCTGGCTGTTCCATGAGCAAGACATTCCATTCCTTCATTCTAAACATTTATCTAGATATTTACCAGTGCCCGAAATGCTCTCTCTCTTCCATTCTGACTTCCCTAACATCCCTAACTTCCTTTAAATCCCAACTAAAATTCCACCTTCTACAGGAAGCTCAATACCAGTGTTTTTTCTTCCTTATATGTCCTTTTTAATCCTGTATACAGCTTGCTTTGGGTTGTTTTTTTTTGTTTGTTTGTTTGTTTTTTTTTTTTTTTTTTTTTTTTTTGTTTATATGGTTTTACCTCAATAGCCTCAAAGAAAGGGACTGTGTTTTGTCTCTTTTTTGCATCCCTAATGCTTAGAACAGTGGCTGGCATAGAATAGATGTTCCATAAATGAATTAAACTGACCTGAATTGGTTAGTAGTGAATAAATCCCACTGGCAGGTGTAGATGAAAGCTCTCATATAGGTTATACTTTAATTTTACAATTGAAGAAAAGGTACAAATAAAAAGGAAAAGAAGAGGAGGGGAACAAGGGCTATTGATGGTAATGAGTGACAAATCATATCCCAAAATATCCTTTAAGGAATGTCAGGCAAGCCACTAAGGAACATAGAGAAGAGAAAAAGAAAAACAGTGCTTTTCCAAGGCAAACTTTCCTTTTATAATTTATTAAAATTAATGTCCATTAACCTAACACCTGCTTTAATTATATATATATTCTCCCAACTCCAAATACATTCATCTATGGGATTAAGAGAAGGATGAATGTGGCAACTCATCATATGTAAAAACATTTTCAAAAGAGAAGCACATTTCTCCAGCAGATAGTCAAAAAATAAGTGCAAATAGGTTTCTAGTGAAGACTTGAGAATTATAGATGACCACATGATCATTACTAATAACAAGAGAAATACAAAAATTTTTAACTGAGATTTCATCTCTCATTATGTAAACTGGCAAAAATGAAAAACCTTCATACTGGAGAGTCTATAGAAAGAAAGACACACTATTACACTGTTGTTGGAGCTGTAAGTTGATTCCACAATTTAGGATATTAACTTGGAATTAAACAAGAGAATAATTAACATTTATACTTTTTGTGTCAATGATACCACTACTGGGTATGTACCCCAAGAAGGTAAAAGAAAGAAACAAAATTCAAATAACATATTCAAAAATATTAGTAGCAGCAATTTTGTGGTAGCAAAGAACTGGAGACAGCATAGATGGCCGTCAATTTTGTACTTGCTGAAGAAAAAAAAAGTGTGATACATGAATGTAATAGAATATTATTATGTGTACTTAAGAAAAAAATTTTTTTTAATATTAAGATATATCAACTAACACAAAGTAAAATAAGCAGAATTGGAAAGTTTCCTCAGAGAAAGGACAGTCTTGTTTTCATGGTTTATATATTTAGCATTTAACATCATGCCTGGAACATAGTAAGCACTAAATATTTCATTTATCTAAGAAAAAGTATATACACGATGAAGACAACAGAAATGTTGGAAGAGGGAGAAGATAAATGGAGCAAGTTAAAAACCTGAATAGTTCCAGGAAGCAGATAATGAAACATTCCTCTCTCCTTAAAAGAAGCAGAGGACTTATAGGGTACAATGTTATATGCATTATCAAAGTTGGTCACTGTTTTTGCCTAATTTTTATTTGCTGGGTTATGTTGTTGATTTGGCAGGATTACAAGATAGGCTTTAGTGAGGGAGGATTTTTTTTTTTTTTCCAGAAAATGCCTTAGTAGAAAAAAACAAAAGGCATCAATAAAAATTTGTTGCTGTTGTTAGTCAGAGCACATTTGGAATAAAGACACAGAACTCAAACAATTTCATATCCATTAATGATCATTTACACATCAGATACATGAAGCATTGAGACCAAATATACAGATTTTCACAGATTTATATACATAGTGATCAACCTTATGCACAATTCAAATCTATTTTACAGTCAAGTGTACAAGTTTAGATATGGCTTTATAAACTAGTAGTAATAATAGTGCTAAAATAATTCATCTTGTGTAGGTCAAGAAACAAACAATAGGACACAGGTTCCTCTAATTAATAGTCCATGATTAGCAATGTGTTCTTTCATGAAACTTTTAAAAGGAGATTGTACAGATGTCTGTCCAAGTTACTCCTTAAGTATCACAGGAAGAGGGATTTTGATTAAGAAATTGTTGGGCTTCTCAAATTTTCTGAAAATTAAAATCTGTCCAATTTAAGAATATATAAACACATTGAATCATAAAACAACATAAGATACACATACCAGTCGATATCGTTCTGAGATACATCATAGAATTGTTGATTTAAAGCTGGAAGAGACTTGAGAATCCATTAATCATTATCTATGGAGTTAAAAATAAGTTTTCTTTAAGAGAGATGTTAGAAGATGAAGGCTGAGATTTTTACGGGATCCAGTCTTCATAAAAGCTATTTGGATTTAGTATCTGTTTTGTTCAGATCAGAGGACTACAAATATCTTCAACAACATTAAAGACATACTCAATCTGGGGTCCATGATTTTTTAAAAATACATATTTGCTTAACTTTTGAATATATTTTGTTTTCTTTGAAATCCTATGTATTTTATTTTATACATTTAAAAACATTTTCATTAGAAAAGCTCCACATGTTTCACCATATTGCCAAAGGGGTCCCTGACACACACAAAAATGGTTAAGAACCCCTACTCTAAACCATCTGGAACTAAAAATGGAGAATAGAAAGAACTCACAGAAGACTTATTCTAAATCATCCCCCTCTCAGAATGAGAAATACATTTTTTATTATAAACTACAATAAAGAAATCCCAAGTTTCTTTCTAACCAAATATCCAAGCCTTCTCTCTTTTGCCATTCCCACAGCCCACTGAACAGTTGATGATTGTTTAACTGCCTCACACTCCAGAAAAATGTCATCTTTGTTTTTTTAGCTTTAAACAAGTCACTGTAAGATCTTAGATTTAGAAGTAGAAAGGACTTTATGATCAATGGGCCAACTAAAATCACTTCCCCATCTTATAGATACAGAAACTGAGTCCCAGGAGTGGTATATTGAAGAAAGGACTCAACCTAGAGTCAGAGCCCTGCTGCTTACTATCTATTTATCCCTGACCAAGCTACTTTACTACTCTGGGTCTCAATTTTATCATCTATAAAATGAGAAAATTGTTCCAAGTCCCCTTTGATCTCCAACTTTATGATGCTATGACTGGCCAAAGATTAACCAGGTAGTGGATAATCATAAACATAAACTCAAGGCTTCAGACTCCAAATCTAGCACTCTTTCCACTGGATCCTTTGATCTCACCTACTTGAGAATGTCTCCAATTTTCTCTCAAAGACTATTGCAAATTCTCAAAATAAGATTGTTTAATTGGATTTGTTTAAACATATGCAATGCAGCATTTTTGAAGGGGTAAGGGAGGATAGCTCAAAATCCAATGATGAAGAACTAGAATTGTCCAAAGATTGGTTGTCAGTATTCTAGAGGTCTACAATAGAGTAGATCCAAAACACAGGCAGAGTAGGCCATATACGTGGGTATGTGTATATCTGTGTGTACATATATATGTGACTATATCTATACAATTATGTATATATATATATATATATATGTATATATACACACATGAACATATTACTTCCCAGAATATCCCTAGTTTCTTGAGCAGTTAAAAAATGAGGAATAATTACTTAATGGGCCCCTGCATTCATCATTTATATATACATATAAGCAATAGCTTTACATATTAAGTACATTCATTTTCAATTTCTCAACCTGCAATTTGCTTGAAGGATGCCAAATCCCAAGAAAATATGAGTGGAAGTTACCTGATATTAAACACAGGCTTCAGTTTCTTCATCCCTGGAGTTCTTATTAATTTAACATAATTATTCCCACTCCTTCTACTTAACGTTTCAATGCTAACAAATAAAGGACTCAGACCATCATTTTTTCAGATTACCACCATCTAGAAACCCCAGCCATCATAGAAATTTCAATTGTCAGACATCCTGCATAGGGCAGTTCATTGGGAAGAACCTATGTGTGCACTAGGCCTGATTCCATAAGGTTTACTTATTTGAGGTAAACTCATCTTGACAGAAATAAGATGAACATATCACCACTACTGGAACTTATATCCCTTGCAAAGTTGAAAATTGTGTTTAGTCTGTTGCTGCAAAACAGTTCAGATGCAATTTGTCAAAGGTAAAAATGAAACCATGGGCAGATGGTTTCTGTTTTAATGAGCCAAAAGTAACTTCTCATGGAGAATTCCAATCAAACAGGAAGGGATACATCTCAGTCTAACAAAATAATAATAATAATAACAATAAGTCTAAAACATGAAAAATAGCCTTCTTTTTGAAGGCCCTGTAAAAATTTATTCCCTCTATAATTCTGTTCAATAGAAATTAATTAGCATAACATTTCAAGGCATAGTAAGCTACAACAGGAAAAAGAAGCCAATTGTTCACAATGAGGTTGTAAAGCAAGCAAAAGGTGTTACTTCTCCTTTCAAATGAAGAGTTATTTTGTCCATGCACCATGCCAAACAAAAATCAATGTCTGCCAAGAGCAAAAAGCTATAGACTACATAAATGGCTCATGAATGATCATAAATAATAAATAACTATTTTCTATTTTAGATAGCAAGTGGTTTATTATATTCAAAGTTATTAAGAGTGGCTATTCTCCAAAAGTTCATAAAGCAAGAAAAAAAGGCAGCCAAAAGCTGGGAGGAAAGGATTGTCCATGCAACATTAACCAAAAAAAAAAATTTTGAGACTAAGATGCTAAATTCAATCAGTAACTGCTTTGTCTACTCAATAGATTTTTTTCAATGGATTGAACAATTGTTTGTGATTTCATGTAGACATTGTTTTGGAATTGCTCAGTAAAATTGTTTATTTTCACATTGAAAATGTTAGCTTATATGATGAAGACAGAGAAACATGGCCTAACTTTTATGACTTAAAGCAAAATGAAGCAGAATCAGGAAAACAATGTACATAATGACTACAACAAAGATGGAAAGAATAACAACTATAAAACAATTGAATATGAAGAATTATAAGAACTCTGATCAATACAAAGATTCTTCTTGATTCCTGAAAACTGATGATATAGCATGCTATTTATTAGAGAGGCGAGAGATTTAAGGTTAAGAATCTCACACAAACACACATATGTATATATGTATATCTATACATACTATGTATAGAATATACACATATATACATGTGTATATTTTAACACAATCATTTGGAGAATTCGTTTTGCTTGACAGTGCATATTTTAGAAGAAATTGAATTCTTTTTCTTTTTTTTTTCTTTTTCTTTTTTTGCAATGGGATAAGGGGTAGGAGGGAAAGAACATAGATTTGTTAAATATTTTTTATAATAGAGAGGTAATGTGAAAAGTTACATGCACTTTCCTGTGAGGTCACTCTATTATTAATTTTACTTAACTGTTTTCCTTTGTTAAAAGAATACTCACAAAGCAAAACACATAAACTAAACTTAAACTGTCCCCCAAAAAAGAAAATTAAGTTTGTAAAATTATAAAGGACAAACTCGGCCCCAAATAAAAATAATGAAAAAAAGATATTCTACCCACCAAGTCTTTTACAAAGATGGGGGGTGGCAAGTGAACATCAGATTTTTTACATATGTTTTATTGGTTTTGCTGGATATTTTTTTTATTAATTTTATAATTATGACATTTTTTTGACAGTACATATGCATAGGTAATTTTTTTTTTTTTTTACATTATCCCTTGTACTCCCTTCTGTTCCAAATTTTTCCCCTCCTTCCCTCCACCCCCTCCCCTAGATGGCAGGCATTCCCATACATATTAAATATCTTATAGTATATCCTAGGTACAATATATATGTGCAGAACCGAATTTTGTTGTTGTTGTTGCAAAGGAAGAATTGTATTCGGAAGGTAAAAATAATCTGGGAAGAAAAACCAAAACAAAACAACAAAAAAAAATGCTCACGTTTTACACTCATTTCCCAGTGTTCCTTTTCTGGGTGTAGCTGATTCTGTCCATCATTGATCAACTGGAATTGGATTAGCTCTTCTCTATGTTGAAGATAATCCACTTCCATCTCTGCTGAATATTTTTGTCTTGAAAAAAAACTTTGTTACAAGAGGTGACTTCAGGAGAAGGAGGGAGTAGGTTATATGGGAAAACATAGGTCATGTAAAAACAAAAGATGTCAATAAAAATCTAATTTAAAAAAAAGAAGTTGTTGACTTTGGTTTATCTAGAAATTTGAGAGAAGGAAGAGAACAAGGACAATTCTTGGGGTGCTTTTTAGAGCAATTTCTTTTGTTTGATAGAACTCCTGAGAAGGTTTTGCTTTAGTTCCTAGATCTAGTCCTAGCTTCCAGTAGCTCAGAAACATTGGGAGGGAGAGGACACATCCCTAGCCCCAGGCTTGGGATATGCTGGAATTTCTCTCCAGACTATTTTGCTTACTGACACCTCTCGGGATTCCTGAGCCAAGAAAGTTCCCAACAGAGACTTGAAGCAAGTATTGGGAAAATTAGAGTCAAAAAATGGGCAAACTTCTCAGAAGGAATTTAAAAGAAATACACACACACACACACACACACACACACACACACACACACACACACACATACTCATGCAAAAACCCTGAAGCTTTTATATATAAACCTATGCCATAGGCTTCAAGAGAGTTTAATTAGGATGCATTACTGCTACTCCTATTACCTGATGCTTTCAACCTTTATAAGTTGCGCCAATGCTAGGAGAATAAACCAGACCTTCAAGATTTGGAATAAGTTACTTGCCACATATATGGCTTTGGATCATATACTTTCTACTTGAAAGCCAATTCTTTGTCCCTCTTAAATAGCTATCCATCATTCACATGACAGAAGGCAAGGGTTTAGCATTAGTCATGATGAGAAAAACACAACTAGCCAGACCCTGTAAAAATAACCTGAGTTATTTCATATCAATCAAAGGCATTTACCTCCTATTGAAAACAACATTCATACAAATGATCAACACAAAAAACTGAATGAGGACCAGCTCTTGAAGACTTTTAAAGGGCAGGAATGCCTTTCCAGATAATTTGCTGTTCCTCCCTCACACACCAAGCACTCCCATAGCAGTTTGAGCTGCCTACCAGTTAGACAACTTACATTCAAAAAGGTGCTCATTTGATACTGAGTCCAATTTGAAAAAATATGAGCTCTTTAAATCAAATTATTCTTCATAACTGTCTTATCACTCCCCATTATATTCTCATGGTTCAGATAATTTTGCTCTTCAGTCCTGGAATACAGTCTTTCCTTAACTCCACTTTTTAGATTCTTATTTCTTTCAAGAATCAGTTCAATGACCACTTCTATTTGAAGGCCTTATTAATATTCCCAGATGCTAGTGCTCCCCCTTGAAAAACTATTCAATTTCTGTATATTTTGTATGTACTTATAGACAGATTTGTTATCTCCACTTTTGGAACATAAGCTCATTGAGAGCAGGGATAATTTCAGTTTTTTCTATCTCCAACCTTTGGAATTATGCAATTTTCTTGGCAAAGATATTCAAGTGGTTTGCCATTTCCTTCTCTAGCTTTTTTTTATAGATGAGAAAACAGAGTTGTGACTTGCCTAGAGTTATACATCGAACCAAGTGTTTGAGGCTATATTTGAACTCAAGATCTTCCTGACTTCAGGCCTAGAGCTCTATCTATGGTGCTACTTAGGTGCCCTTGCCCACACATAGTAGATTCTGAATAAATATTTTTAATCACCTATTTGATGATAAGAGGGAATCACAGGATCAAAAACTGGAAGGATTGGATCCAATCCCCTCATTTTTCAAAGAAAGAAACTTAGGAGCAGCATAAAGTGATTTAAGTCATACAGTAACAGAGCCAGAATTTGAACTTAAATCTAACTCTAGAGGTAATCTATTTCCATTGCACCACAAACCTTCCACTATACTGTTTGTATTTTCTTAAACCACAAATTTTAAAATTTTTCAAATTTAAAAGAATTTTCTTTACTGGAATACTAAATCTGTCCAGTTAAATGTGAAATTCATAACCATTTTCCTATATGCTATTCTTTTAGGAGAGTTCTCTTCCCATCTCCCAACAAACATACCACCTTCTACACTGTTGGGATTTATTTTGCTTAGGTTTTTTTTTTTTTCAATTTTTTTCTCCTTTCTGCATTAAAGGGAAAAAAACCAATATATGATGAATTTAAATAGCACAATTTAGTGCTAAAAGTTGAGTTCCATTTCTAGCCTTAAATGCATTTCCACTGTACCATGATAATACATGCTATAAATTCATAGGTAAAGAGATCACTATAAACTGAAGTGATTAGAAGTGGCTTCATGATAGGGAAGAATCTGGTACTGGGTTTTAAAGGATAGCTGTGATTTAGATAAGGAGATGGAGGAAGGAGGATAATCTAGCAGTAGAAGTGGTGTGATTAAAGATACAGAGGTTGGAAAATGCAAAATGAGTTCACACAATAAAAATCTAGAATGATGTGGCAGGGGCAGGAGAGGAAAAAAGGTGGAGTAGCAAATATCTGAAAAAGTTTGGGATCAGATATTATTGGGCTTAAATATTAAGTCAAAACTTTAAATGTCTATAGCTCCTATATGAAAAAGGTCTTTGACCAAGGGAATGATATAATCAAAGAAGTGATTTTTGGAAGTTTAATGAGAAGACTAGGAACATGAAGCTCAGCTAAGACATTAGCAAAAAAGTCTGGATGTGAGACTGTATGTCAGAGTCTGAACTTTGGAGTTCAGACATTTCAGTCATATCCAACTATGGGTTTGCTGTTTCCTTCGCCAGTTCATTTTATAGAAGAGGAAACTGAAGCAAATAATATTAAGTGACTTTCCCAGGATTACACATCTAATAAACATCTGAAGGTATATTTAAACTCAGGTCCTCCTAAATCCAGACCTGCCATTTAGCTGCCCTTTGGTAAGAATTATAAGAATATAATTGAGGGAAACTAAAGGAAGAATAACAGACAGGCCTTTATAACTGATCCAATATGGGAACTGAAGTAGAAGAAGGAATCTAAGAGGTTTCTGGGGTTTCAAGACTGGAAAACCAAAAGAATTGTGATATCATTAAAATAAGCAGGAAAATCAGAAGAATGAGTCATTTGGGGAGGAGAGGGGAGAAGATAAATGTAGTCTACTGGAAAGAGCATTGGACTACATGCAAAACACTTCAGTTATTATTCCATAATCTGCTACTTCTTAGCTGCATGACCTTGGAGAAATTCCTCATGTCTCTGGGCCTTTGGGTTGATCATTTATAAAATTATGAAATGGGCACGTGCATGGTGAATTTTAGTAAATATACAATACAATTTGCAAATTGTGTTCCTTTGACCTTTGAGATGATTGGTACATGACTTCCATGTTGCTCTTTGCAATTTTATTTCTTGCTAAAACTTATTATAATGACTAGAAAGGGGGAGGAGAGGTCCAGGGATCCAGGACAAGATACAACTCTAACACAGTCTCTAAATTAAAGGCCTGAATTAATTGTTCTGATCCTTTACCATTCTAAAAGATTAGTTTTATGCTTTCTTTCAACTTGTCAAGCTAAAAACCTTCACACATTTTTGTCTTCAAATTCCACCTATTCTGCATTTGTGCAGATATCCTAAAATATAGCTTATGAGAGGTATAACAAATGAATTCCCACTGTGTTCCCAGTGGTCTACAAAATTAGTTGTCAGTGTTTACAAAGTAATAATATTATATTTCTTTGTTATAATGTATGACAATTATTATGTCTAGGATTACACAGAAACTAAAAAACCCTTCACAACTTGGCTTCAACCTACCATTCCAAATTCTTTATAAATTACTCCCATTTCCATACTCCATGAAAAGCCAAAATGGTTTCTTGCTGCTACTTCCATGAAAACAGCACCTCATCACCCATTTCCATGTCATAATAGTAGCTATCTGGAATGCTCTTCTTCCTCTCTTCTACCTCAAAATTCTCTTATTTCCTTCAACTCTTATCTCAAACACTTCTCCAGAGTCCTCTCCTGATCCTTCAAACTGCTAGTGCCCTTATTCTTTTAATTTTCAATTTATTTTGTATTATTCTGCTTGTACTTAAATATGTGCATGTTATCTCTTCTGAGAAAATATTAATTCCTTGAGAGTAGGTACTGCTTCATTTTTCACTTTATATGTTCAGCACCTAGCACATGCATGGCACACAGTAGGTTCTTAATAAGTGCTTGTTGAGTGGTTTAATTTCTACAGAAAGAAATGATGCCCCTTCATTGGTATTTCATAAAAATTGATACTGTACTATTCATTAATTTTAATGAAATGGTCACAAGATTAGAAATTTAGACCTGGACAGGACCTCAGAAACCATCTAGTCCAACCCCCTTGAACTTTAAGAAGAGGAAGCTAAAATCCATAAATAAGTGATTTGCCTAAGATACACATGTAGTAAGTAGCAGAACATTTGAACTCATGTCCTTTGACTCTAAATTCATCATACTCTACCCTCTATCATGCTTCCTGGGATTCATTTTTGTTTGTCATTGTTTTTTGCCAGGGTAAATAAGTAAGATGGTGGGTTCAAGGGTCTTCTGACCTCCCAAAAAAAAATCTGTGGGGAAAGCTCCAACTATATATATATATATATATATATATATATATATATATATATATATATATATATATATATATATATATATATATATATATATATATATATATGTAAATGATCCAAGTACTTTAAAATTGTCCCTTCTATCTGTTTCCCAAGTTCTAGGTCTTGCTTAAAAGTAGCACCTTTTCAGCAAAGACTAGGAAATTCCAAAGCCAGATATCTTTTTCCAAAAAAAAAAAAATTTCTGAAAAACTTGGGTGGGAGGGAGGGGGAGGCTAGCATACAAGACTGCTTCAAGTTACACTTTATGAATATTTGTTTTGTTTTAGAGTTCATCTTGCAGAATTATTACATAGTTATCTTAGCCAGTAGTCAATCAGATTTCTATCTACATGAACAATTATATACAGAGACATGAACTCTCACTGAGTTCCCCAAAGAGAAATTCTGTAAGATAGCCTGAGCAAATCATCTGAATTAAATTTGTTTTCTACCCACTCTTTGGAAGCTGAGTCTCCATTTTAATACACTCCAAATTAGACAGAGGTTCACAGTATCCAACTGCCCATGTATGTGCATGAGTAGCACTTCATATGTGTCACACAAGTATACATACATATACTTGGGGCACTATTCACAGATTCATTGATTTAGACCTCAAGGCATCTAAAGTCATTGAATCCAAAACTAAATTTTATTTCAAAGGAAATTGAATTGGTCTAGTGATTTGCTCATAGGCAATAAGTGATGGAATTAACCAAATTCAAATTTGTTTCCCTTTCCACCTACCACTCTGCCTTCCTCAGATTGTAAAGAAAAGAAACTTTCATACAACTTTATGACCAGCCTAAAAACTAAAGGTTACCCACCACTGACTAGAATCTCAGGGACAATTCTTTCTTTGCCATACATACAGCAGGTCCCAAAACCATTGATGGCAAGACATTGTTTTAAAATATCTTTGTATCACTTCTATATTCACTATGTTCATATTTCCTTGTCAATAGTTTATCCATATTTCAATCAAGTGTATCTATGACCAGTCTGTCCCAACAGCATTCCATGGCTTCTCTGAAAGGCAATGAGAGAATAGTACCCTCAATAAACTTCCAAAAAGAGATTCAAAACACTTGGTAAAATCAATGGTACTCCAGATTCCAACTACACTTCTTACATTTGCCCTATAAGGACCAAATAAGTTTTGTCAGATATGAATGATTTTGAACAGACGTTAGCCCTAGAATCCTTTCCAGTAATTCCTGAAGGCAATTACTTGTGGAATAAAACATTAGCACATTCCTCTTTCTGTTTACAGGACTTCAGCTATATGTGCCCTAGAAAAGCACTAAAATCCTTGCTTATGGAGACACAAATACTTTTCCTACTTCCCTTTTATGATTCAACTGTAGTTCCCTAAGGATTTTCTTTCAAAAACTATCTTTGAGATAAAACTTCAAGAAAGAAGTTAGTCTGCAATCACCATTTGGGTCTCATAAAATAAGACACTGCCCCCAAATACCAGCCCCCAAATCCCAAAGGGATCATTGCTTTGTAAAATCCTTATCCCTTTCAGAAACCCAAAGAAGGGGGACAGTTAATTAATTTGCAATTGCAGGAACTACCTTATGAGCTAGATCAATTCATCCAAACCTCTAATCTCTACCCAAACTTCTGAACCAATAACTAGAGGTGATTAAATGACCTTTAAGGTCTTTCCTGATTGTTATTCAAAGATTCTCAAATTCATGTTCCCATGAATCAACAAAAATATCAATAGCAGAAAAGAAGATATCTTTTTTTTAAAATCTCAATGAAGTTCATCATTTCAGACAGAGTCTATGGGGAGGACATATCATTAAGAACACCACATTAGCCTCAACAGTTGCCCTGTCTTTTTGGGCTATAGGCTAAAATATCAGAAAAATCACTTTAGTAGAACTATATAGCACCTATCTATTATCATTGGAGTGTCTAGGTGCTCTGATATGAATAAGTTGACTCCCTTTCTACTGCAACTATCTTTCACAAAGTCTTGGATTTGTTTTTTGTACTTTTTTAAAGAATTTTTTTTGTAGGTATGCTCCTGATTACCCAAATCCATAAAATGTTGCCTCCTTCATTTCCATTAGACACATGGTCTTTCTGTGCTTTACTGCCTCTAAATAAAAAATGGCAACTTAACTTCCTGGAGATGGGGGAAACAAGGATAGTCAGCCTATATGAGGACAAACAAGAAAAAGAACATTATTCTTCAGATATACAGAAAAATATCAGAATGTTTACAGCTGTCCTGTGATTTGCAGCATTCTTTCAAAGAAAGATTTCAAGCAAAGTCGAGAAAAGGAATGATAGTTGATGGAGCCATAAGTGCCCTCACCTGTATATATACTTCATCTGCTAAGATGGTGCCCCTAACTGGCCAGTTGATGGACTTATTTTCCTTTCCTTCCCTCAGTGTCTCTCTCACACATATAAATCACAAAGATAGATGATATTTTATGTCTATGTAGTGCCTTTCTGCCCAAAGGTTCAAGGCGCCTTATTGTATATTATCTCATGAATCCTCACAACATCCCTGTGAGGTAGGTAGGTGGAAATTATTTTAATCCCCTTCTTACAGGCAGGGGAGACTGAGGCACACAGAAGTTAAGTGACTTGTCCAAGCGAGTCACTGGCAGAGCTTAGAAGAAGCATATTCCTGATCAGCACCTAGCATAGTGCTTTGCACACAGTAGGAGCTCAATAAATATCTGTTGATTTGATTTATGCTGCCTCTAGAAACATATAATTCACATACACACAGGATAAGCAGCCACCAGGAAAAAAACAAAACAAAAAAAACCAAATAAACAATAATTCTACATTCTCCCATTTTAACATCATACACCCATTTCCAATATAAGTAGGTACAGGAATTTCAGGGACTCCCCTTTCAACTAAGCCCCTGACCTCTTTAAAAGAGGCTTAGTCTATGTACTTCCCTGTAAGCCCATCTCTCTGTTCTCTGTCCCCAGGACTCTACCCAAACTGACTGACTGAAATATTAGTTTTCTCATGAAAACAAAAATGGATTTCAGGAACCATGCTGACTTGGTTGGCCTTTTGTGTTTTTAAATGAAGCCATCTGAACAACTTTGTTTTCCACCATTTGTAGGTTTTGTCTTTGCTGTCTTGGTCTTTTGTTACAAAAAGAAATAAGGCTGACCTAGTCCAGTTAACCTGGGAGAACTGTATGTACCACATACCAGGAGCTCTCCCTCCCTGGAGGGTGTGGTGCTCTACCTGGGAACACTGGACTGATCCCAACAGGTGACAGCTCTGAGAAAGGAGGGCCAGCAGGTCTGAACATCATTTGCATTGTTCGTGGTCTGTATAATCGTCCATGTCTACATCAGAATCAAAGAGGGAGTGTCCAGTGAAGTCTGTGTCAGGCGTCCGGGATATACTATTCTCTGCCCCTTCATCATCAAAGGTTTCTGTCCTTGAATAAAAGCTGAAATCCGGCAAAGGGGTGTGCGTCTTGCTGCCTTCACTGCTTTCTTCAGACTCATAGATGGTGTTGTCATCATCATGGTGCCACTCAGGCCAGAATTTCCTCCTTATTCTTTCACAATACATGGCAAGGTTAATCAGTTCTCCTGAAAAAGAATAAGATGAAGGTTAGTTCTCAAGACCATCAATCTTCCTATCCCTATTGCTCCAGAGGACATTGGAGTTAATAGATAGACATTCTCAAATGCTTGTCACAATCCATATTTTAAAAAAGAGGATGGATGGAATGAATAAAAGATAAATAAGCAAACAGAGACACACTGATAATAGATAGATAGATAGATAGATAGATAGATAGATAGATAGATAGATAGATGGTTAGAGAGATAAATAGGTGGTTGAATAGATAGGTAAATGGATGGATAGATTGATAGATGAATGGGTAGATGGATAGATAGATAAATTGATGGATAGATAGATAGTAGATAGATGGACTAATAGATAGATAGATATAAAGAACATAGCATACTAAATAGAAGTCCAATCTTAGAATTAGGGAGAACTACATTCACATCTTGTCTCTGATACATATTATGTGGCCACAAGCAAGCCCAACAGAGAAACAATGTGATGTAACAAAGTGCTGAATTTAGAATTAAGAAGATCTAAATTCAAACTCCCCTCCTGTTTTTACTAATAGTGGGACTCTAAGCAAGTCATTTAAAGCTCTCTAGGCCTCAGTTTCCTTATCTATAAAATGAAGAGATTAGAGTCTATGATTAATAAAATATCTTTTAGTTTAAAATTTATGATCCAGGAAGCCATCTCTTACCCACTCCCCACAATGAAGGAAGTGTCCACACAAGGGTTCTCTACAATGATAAACATATATAGGCAAAACATATATATTGCCATATAGTGAAACCTACAGATCTTAATCATTTATACTGACAGAAATGATCAAGGGCAGGAAGGTATATATACTGGGGAAAACCTTGGATTTGGAGTCCAAAAATCTGGTTTCAAATCCTGCTCCTAATGTTAATTACCTGTGTGAACTTAGGCAAATCACAACCTCTCTGGACCTCAATTTTCTCACGTACAAAAAGAGAAGGTTGGACTACATGATCTCTGAGGCCCTATGACCCCATCTATGATCTTAAGATATAAAGCAGATGAAAATGAATGACTACTTGTGTTTCTTTCTAACACATTTTATAACTTTGGAAGGAAGTAAAGAAAATATAGATTGTTGTGGTTCCTATTTGGACATATTTCTGTGAGAATTTATGGGATACTTTGGACAAGCATCACAAAGTATAACACATGGATGGTCCATCATCATCTCCACCACCAGAGGGAGTATTGCCATTGATAAGACCATATATCCATGAAAAATATTAAAATAAAGTTCTCAGGGAATATAAACAGAAGATTGTCCCAAAAAAAGCCCCAAAATGTTACATTATAGGAAAAATGACTTTCCAAATTAAAAGCCTGGGCAGAAATCATCCACAAAGTAGACAACTGGATAGTGACTATATATAACCAATGATAATTTTTAAATACCCAATTACAGATGTTATTGAATTACTAGAATTTGTATTTTCATTCCCTAAATTTAGTCTATTAAAATATGAACCAAAGGAACCTACTTCTAACTTTGTGCCATGAAAAAACAGATATTCGAAAGATAATGAATCAAAAGCTTTAAATAAAAATAATTTTAAGAAGAAATGCAGGTGATCAATAATTTTTCTAAAGAGTTCCAATTTATGAATAATGAAAGATATTCAAATTAAAACAACTCTGAGGTTTCTCTTCACACCCTGAATATTAAGGGAATACCCACTGATTAAGAAATGGCATAATTATGACAAATGATTATACAATGGAATATTAGTACACTATAAGAAATGACAGAAATAAAGAATTCGGGGAAACATGGGAAGACATATAAACTAATATAGACAAAAAAGCAGAAAAAAAAAGCCAACTGAATTTACTTACAATCAACATCCTGGGTAACAGATACAGAGGACAAAACCTATTTGACTCTAGTGAACAGAGAGGGTGGAGGATTGCAAGTGTGGAATGATATAAACCTGTGAGTTGTAGTTACTTTATCAGTTTTATGTAACTTTTTTAAATAAGAAAGAGTTTAATGTGGAGGGTGGGATATGCATTAAACATACCAAAAAGAAAAAGGAAAGAAAAAAGAAAAAGTAGGCAAGTGATTAAAATATAACATCTAGTAATATCTGACTTTATATGCTGAGAAAGAAAAATGAACAGAGTACTTTTGTTCCACCAGATGGCAACATTGTTTATAATGATAGATACAAGGTGTCCTAAAAAGTCTAAATTTAATACAGTTTTAAGCTACTACAAGGAGTTTAAGAAAAAGCTTAAAACTCCAATACTAGCAATAAGCTCCAAGTAGCAATAAGAATTTTGGAACCACACAAAGAAATGCATCTATATTTACACATATTTATAACATGTATACATCATGTCTATTGTACATACCTATATGTGCATACGCATATTATATAGAATTCACACCTAATAATTTTCTTTCATCTTTATAGGAAAGTACATACATGTGGCATGAAAATTGGAAGTTTTGAGAGAAGAACATTTTTAAACATATTATTCCTAACTATAGGTTAAAAAACATTTTTTAGTGTCTTGGCCATCTACAATTTAACAACTAGGAATCTCGAATAAATAGACTTATTTACTGCATTCAACTTTTAGAGGAAAAGAAGGGAAATTATTTACAAACAAAAACAAAAAACTTTCAAGAATATACCCTGAAGTCAATAAATATCCAACCCAGTTGTCTTCATCTTCTACACTAATGACCATGAGACACTATAAAATCCTGACTCAACCAAAGACAATCTATATATACTCAATATCCTCTACTTAGAAAAGCAGGAAAGTGAACTAATGCATTTTTACAGTAATGCATTATTCATTTAAACATCAACAAAATTAACAATATATTTTTAGCTATTTATATATTGAGATAAATTTCTAAGGACAATATGTTCATAACAATTTATATTTTAGTTTCTCCCTCTGTAGGCTCTTTGTTCTCTATTTTGATATTCATTATTGGTATGCAATCAACTTTTTTATAACTTTATAAAATAGAATTTTTTAATATTTCATTTTTCAAAATGCCTCAATGGGTTGAAACAAAAAAAAAAAAGCTTTTTTAGTTAATCTTTGATCAATTGAATTTTCATAGGATTTACATATAAACATTACTCTAGAGATAATCAAGTCCTACTCCCTTATTTTACAGAAAAAGAAACTGAGGCTTTAAGAGATTGCATAACTTGGCCAAGGTCATACAATAAGTGAGCAACTAAACAAAGAATCAAATATGAGTCCTTTGACTCCAAATGCAAGACTTTTTCCATTACATCATACCAACTCTCAGCAGCCACAGGATCATGGACAAGGCATTCAACCTTTCTCAACCATTTAGGTACCAATTTAAAAAGGGATAATAGCTCTTATCTCCCAAAGTTATTTTGAAGATCAAATGATATGATATGTATAGTGCTCTGCATACCTTAAAGTAATTCAGTAATGCTAGGTATCATTATTATTGACATTATTATTATTATTGTTATTTGCAATTCTCTCCAACCACGCCAGTTAACCAAAATTATATAGACTTTGGACATGTGGAAGTCATTTAATGGTGTACTTAAACTAGTAAAGTCAAATCATTGTAACCAAATTGTAACCAAAAACAATTATAATATAATAGTAACAAATAAAAAAAACCTTTAATTTAAATCTTACAGAAAAATGTGTGCATTTTGTATTATATTAAGAATATTTTTTTGTGATGGGAGGACAAGGAAAAAATTATTTGTACACCTACATACATATAAAAATTCTGTACCGGCAAATTCAACCATGGAGAAAATTTTAAATAGAGGACATTTTTCTTTAAATGTATCTTCCTTAGAAGAAAACTTTCAGAATTTCAGACAAATATTTGGGTCTAAGAGTCAATGAGTTACTGATTCAGAGAGCAAGTACTTATTAATCACCTCATATGTGCAAGGTATTAAAGTAAATGCTGGGGATACAGAAAAAGACAAATACATGATTTCTTTCAAAAAGCACACATTCTAAGAGAGGAGACAATACATAACTCTGAACAGAAAAATATATACATTTCTTTATTTCACATCACAGGGGTTGGGGACTAGGAGCATGGTACCCCCACAATTTGAAAAATCCACATAAAATTTTTGATCCTTCATACCAAAGAAGATGCCTGAATTATTATGATATTAAAATATAAAAGATGTTATTACATACAATACAAAAACATATATATTTATGGATTTCTGAGTTTCTAAACTTTCCTGTGTCATCACATGTTGTTTACAGTTTCCACAAAAATATAAAAAATTTCCAATTTAATTTCTTATGCTAACCCACAATATATTGAAATGTCTAAATGTGAAAGGGATAACTTTAAACAATGCAAGTGAAAAGTTACCTCAAAGAGAAGAGGTTGAGGGAAGGGTAGAAAGAGAATCCAGAAAGTCCTCCTCTCAAAGGTAGGATTTTACCACAGTCTTAGATCAAGAGGGAAGCTAAGAGTTGGAGGTGAGGAAGAACAGAACTCCAGGTAAAGGAGTTGTTTGTCCTTCCTTCTCAAAAAGAATCATGACATCAGGGAGTTGATGCCATGACATGCAAGTGAATTGGATTTGATTGTGGGAGAGCTGTGAAAAGGCACCAGCTTCAGTTTCTCCTCCAGAGCCATCTGGGTCCAATGGCAAGATACAGATCAGGATGATTGGAGATGGCCCTGGATGCAATAGGGGACCTTGGCTAAGTCTTTAACAGGCCTAAATTTGACTGAGGCAAAGTCCAATCACAGATTAAGGGTAGGTAAGAAATGACGCAGAGAATGTCCTCTTTTATCTTGTCAAAAAAAAAAAAAAAAAAGACAGCCCATATTAATGCAAATGGTCATGAGATGGAGTGTTGTTGGTGAACACTGCAGAAGCTACTTATCATGACAACTCTTCATCCTCAACAGCAATTTTCTAGGACCCTCCCAGCTCCCCAGCAACCATGTTGAAAGCAAGTGCAGTTGACACTGATCTTGGTACCACTTATTCCGGTATCGCAGTTTTCAACATGAGAAAATGGAGATTGTTGCTAACGACCAAGAAAACAGGACCATCCCAAGCTATATCACTTTCATCAACACAGAACATTTAATAATGCTGCAAAGAATCAAGTTGTAATAAACCCAATCAACACAAATTTTTTTTATGCCAAACATCTGACTGATTGCAGATTTGATGATGCAGTTGTACAAACATGAAAGATTGACCTTTTTTGGTGGTGAATGACTCATGCAGGTCTAAGGCCCAACTGCAGTAGACCAAAAGGTTCTATTCAGAAGAATTATCTCCTATGATCTTAACTAAGATGAAAGAAATTGCTGAAGCTTACATTGGAAAGATGGTTACAAATGCCATGGTCACAATACTAGTCTATAGAAACAATTTCCAATGTTCCCTACAAAAGATGTTGGGACCAGTACTGGTCTCAGTGTGCTCTGAATTATCAATAAACCAACTGTTGCTGCTTTTGCTTATGGCTTGAACCAAAAGATTGGTGTCAAGAGCAATGTATTGATCTTTGACCTTGTAGGTAATACTTTTGATGTCTCCATCCTTACCAGTAAAGATGGCATTTTTGAGGTCAGATCCATAGCTGTAGACACTCACTCAAGTGAAAGGATTTTGATAACCACAGTCAACTATTTCAAACAAACAAAAGCACAAATAAGAACAACAGGACTGTTCACTACCTATACATTGCTTGTGAATGTTCAAAGAATACCCTCTCTTCCACTGCCTGGGCCAGTATTGAGATTGACTCCTTCAAGGAAAGTATTAACTTTTATATATCAATCACCCAAGCCCATTTTGAAGAGCTGAGTGCTGATTTCTTCCATGGCATACTACACACCCTGTGGAAAGAATCTTAAGAAATATCAAGCAAGGTAATTCACAGATTCATGACATTGTGCTTGTAGGTGTTCTCACTCAAATCCCTCCTAAATCCAGAAGCTTCTGCAAGACTTCTTCAATGGCAAGGAACTCAACAAGAGTATCAATCCTGATAATGCTGTTGCTCATAAGCTCATGGAACCAGTCTGAAATCTGAAATCTGAAAATTTGCAGGACTTACCATTGAAGGATATCACTTCTCTTTCCTTGGGATTAAAACTGCTGATAGAGTTACAACAGTTCTGATCAAATGTAATACCACCATCCCCAAAAAGCATACACAGACCTTTGCTACCTATTTGGACAACCAGCCTGATGTGCTTATTTAGGTTTATGAAGATGAAAAAGTCATACAAAGGATAACAGCCTGCATGGCAAGTTTGAGCTCACAAGAATCCTCCCAGCACCCAGGAGTATTCCTCAGACTGAAGTAACAATTGACTTTGAAGCAAATAACAACCTCAATATTTCTATTGTAGACAAAAGTATAGGCAAGGAGAACAACTAATGGCAAAGGTCATCTGAGCAAAGAGAATGAATGTACAGTCCGAGAGACTGTGAGAAATACAAAGCCAAGGATAAGAAACAAAGAGATAAGGTTTCTTCCAAAAATTTTCTTGAATTTTATATTTTCAATATGAAGGATGAAAAACTGCATGGTAATATTGGTAAAGACAAACAGAAGATACTTGACAAATTAATGAAATAATCTACTGGCTGGATTAAAACCAGACTGCTTCTTCAAAGAAGAATTTGATCATCAGCAGAAAGAATTAGAGAAGATTTGCAACCCCATCATTACTAAGCTGTACCAGAGTCAAAAGACTGGCTTATTGGGTTCCTATGGGGAGAAGCAGCCTTATTTGGAGATGCTCCTTCTGGATCTACCATTGAAGAGGTCAACTAAATGCACAAGAAGAAAATAGGATTCTACACAGCTTTCCAAAAACTTAAGGACTCAATTTTGTAACCAAGACAGTAGCTATTTAAAAGTAACATTTAAGCTACTGTATAAATCTGAACATTCTCAATACATGAATGTGAGAAGAGGGAATGTGAATGACACTGCACTTTATCAGTACTATAAACAAGTAGAAATGCAAATCTTGCCCTGGAGAATAAAATCTATTTTAAATTAGCACCATATAATAAAAAATAATTTTTGAGAAGGATGTATATAGCCAGATGATAGACTATGGAAGGGAATAAGGTGAAAGATGACTAGCAAGTCAAAAAGAGGCTAGATATTTTAAAACCAAACAAAGCATTTTATGTTTGATATTGGAGGTAATAGGAAACTACTAGAATTTTTCAAGTACAGGATGACATAGTCAAACCTATGATTTAAGAAAATGATTTTTTAAATGAAAATTATTTTAGCAGTTGAGTGTAGCATGGATCAGAGTGTAAAAAAGACGTGAAGCAGAGAGACCAATCAGCAGGTTCTTACAATAGTCCAGGTGTAAGATGATGGGTAAATGTGAGTTAGGAGTCAAGGATGACAGTCAAGCTCTAAGTTTAGGTGACTAGAAAAACCATAATACTCTCAACAGAAAGATCGAAGTTCAGAAGGAAAGAAGGTTTGGGGAGAAAGGAAAATCATTAATTCTATTTTGGAAGTGTTACATCTTGGATGAATACAGGACATCTAATTCAAGTTATCTGAAAGACAGCTGGTGACATGAGATTAGAGGTCAAGAGAAAGATTAGGGATGTACAAAGAGATTGGAAATCACTAAACAGAAATAATGGTAAACCAATAGAAGCTGATGAGATCACCAAGAAATATATTAAATAAGGAAAAAAGAAGAGTTAGGAAAAATCTTTGAGGGATATCTCAATTAGAGGGCCATAACCAGAATGAATATCCAGCAGAGAAGAATGAACTCTGCAGACTGGTAAGAATAGAACAGAAGACTACAGAATTAAAAAAAAATACCTGGCAAGAAGTACTGGGAAGAAAAAGTGATTGATTACTCTAAAGTTGTGAGGGATTAAATAAAAGCATAAAGATTGAGAAAATATCAATAGAATTGGCAATTAAAAAGATCATTAGTAGCTTTGGAAGAAGAAATATCCGTTAAATAAGGAGAAAAACAGATTAAATAGCCTTCTATAATTATTCAAAAGAGTTCAGCCTAACTATCCATAAAGGAAAAACTAAGTGGATGAAGAATGCTTATTGCCAAGGCTATGATATACAACTGAATGAACAATCTATAAAAGTCATTCAACAGAATTGATATCTTTTGAAAAGAATTTACAAATGAACAATAAGTTAGACTCAGAATTTAATAGGAGAAAAATAGGCTGGACTGTCTTTGAGAATTTGGAAGGTCATTTTAAGGATTCCAAAAGTATTCTAGGAAAAAAAAATGAGCTCAGTTTTTTAAGAAAAGTATTCTTTGGGTGATGCTGTATGATTGTGAGTCATATAATATTACTCTCTACATGATTTGAGATCACCTCTAGGAAAATGGGAAGGATAGTAGAGGGCCTGAGAAGGTTATAATCCATTACAAATAAGAAATTATAAAGGAAAAAAAAACAGTATCAAGCATGCCATTATAGAGATGTCCATGACTTTTTAAAAAAAGTCATGCTCACTAAACAAAAACAAGGGATAACTGACAGAAAGTCCACATTCTTCACTGGTATCCATGAATGTGAAGAAAACAATAGGAAGAGTCTCAACATTCTGGATAGACATACCATGGCAAATTTAAGAGATTTGCTGTTCAGTCATTCATCAGGTATAGTTCTACATGTGACACCATTGGTTTTCTTTCCATGGGATTTTCTTGGCAAAGATACTGGAGGAGTTTGCCATTTCCTCCTCCTGTGTGCCTTCATTTTACAAAGAACTGAAGGAAATAGGGGGGAAGTGACTTACTGAGGGTCATACAACTAGTAGATACACGAGACCACATTGAATGCAGATTACCTTCACTCCAAGTCCAGTGTTCTAGTTACTGCACTATCCAACTGCCCAAAATTTAAGAAAACATATGGACAAAAGTTGCACAGGATAAGCAAACATAGATTACATTCTGTGTCATTGGTGCAGTTTACATTGATGAGATTATAAATCCAATTAAATATATTGAAATACATTTTTCAGAAATAGAATTTTATTTTTATAATAAATTTATAAAACTTTTTGAATTAAAATAGTTAAAACTATTATTTGAAAATTTAAATATTATTCTTTGAGATACCACATATGTTGATAGAATCCTTAAAAAAAAAATCATAGGATTTCTAAAACCTCTCAGTCTTTATGCTGAAATAATCAGGTTTTAGATCAATGAGTGGCAGCACAGAATCAGAATTTGTAGGCTCTCTTCCCAGAACTTATGCTCATTAGTTATGTGAGCTTAAGCCAAATGTGTAATGTCTCAGGAACTCAATTTCACCATCAGCAAAATATAACAGAGAACCTTTTCTAAAGAATGACACCATTCTAATGGTACAAAGCAATGCCCTAAAGGCTATAAATATTCAGATTTTACCAGTTTCTCAAATGCTCCCTGCTGGGTCTGAGGTAAGTAATTTTAAAGGTCTCTCTACCCCAGGAGGGGTGAGAGGAATAATTGTAGAGAGAAGCAGGAGTTGTGTCACAATTTCAGTCATCATCACTATACCATAGTATCCTTTCTTCTATTTTGAGAAAATCACTGGACTATAAAAGGATAGTTAAGAAGCCATCTCACCTACTTCCTGAATTCATCAAGTTTTTATGTTCTGATGTGATGTATCTATGTATTTCATAGATGTCTAGTGTCTTAGTTTCTCTAAATAAGAGATTTTAATTTTTAGAAACCCTCTGCTTTCAAAAATCTTCTTTATATCTAATTTTACCTTGTAAAAATCCATTTTTTAAACTGAATGAGTGATTTCATTTTTAGGGAATACTCCTAAGGAGGAAAAGCATGGTCAGTACTTTCTCTGAAACTTAGTCTTAGAGAATATTTCAGGTCATACATAAATAAAGTTTTTTTTGTTTACATGTATCTTCAACAATTAACATTGTTTGTGCTTGGCACACAATGACTGCTTGATAAATGTTTGTTGTCTGAGTGAACTGATAACCAGAGTTTAAATCCATGTCTTTTCTCTCTGAGGTCAACTCTTTATTCACTACACTACCCCATGTGTCTCATTTTCTTTCAAAACTGTTTATAAAATGCCCTCCAAGATCAAACAATGGCCCAAATGTAAGTGACTATTATTCTAATTATTTCTAACAAATTGAATTTCTATGTGGTTTTTCATCATTGATTTTCTTTTTTTTTTATTTAATTTTTTTTTTATTTTATAAGTATTTTTCATCATTGATTTTGAACATAACAACTTCAAAGAGAAATACATTATATGTCAGCAAATTTGTTCATACTATATCATTTCATTTCCAATAAATTATAATTGCAAAAATACAACAAAGAAAATCTTTGCTCTCTAACCATAGAAAGTCATTTCTCTCTAGAAATAATTTCTAAGGACTTCTCAAGTATTAAAATCCAATAGTTCTATAAAACTTTCCTGAATTATGTATCTCCTATTAACTTATGCTGCTTTTCAGGCCCAAACACAATTTTCTGACTGATGAAATCAAATCATTGATGACAGAGTAAAACTTAGACTAGTTAGTAATCTATTTGGGCAATAAGCCCTATTAGAAGAAGGTAAAGGAAGGGCATAATCATTTACATAGCAGCTACAATGTGCCAGGCATTGTGTTAAATGCTTTCAAAAAAGAGATACACAGTGGATAGATAATACTAGACATAGAGTCAAGCAAGACATAAACTCAGCAGCTACCTCTGATTCTTACTAGCTGAAGGACTAGACTACAGACAAGTAGACTACAGACCTTAAATGGCCTTAAAGTCCCTGAGCCTGTTTCCTCATTTGTAAAAATAAAGATAATATTTTAATTTGTAATATTTAATATTATAATTATATAAATTGTAATTCAAAAATAGAAATAGACAGTATAAATATATTATTATTATTATTTTAGTTCAAATAGTTATATATACTCTCATGGCCTTTTTCCCTCTTAGGAATATTTTTAGGGTCTAAAAAGCAAAAGATAAGTGCTTCTGTATCAGTTTTGGTTTTGTTTATATTTTATTCCCCAACCAATCATTTTATATTCTTTAAAATGTACTTCCTAAATTATAGGCAAATGAAAACTCTTGATATTTTACTAGAAAATCTGAATTTTACAACCTTCACTCAGATATTAATTAATAAAATATTAATCAAATATTTTCATAAGATAATATATGTCTAAAAGTTTTTGATAGGTCATTAGAATAGAAGCATACAAAAATACATGATGAATTTGGCAATTTCTTCTCACTGTCCTGATTATTGGGTGGATGGTTTTATCACAGAAAGAAATCACTATGTAGTGGAAAGAGAAATTATACTGAGTCAAAGAAAATAGATTCAAATTCTTCCTTTGATTTTTATAACATGTGTGACTTTAAATAAGTAACTTTCCCTCATAAGAGCATAAATAAAAAGAAGGCACTCTAGAAACAATCTAGTCCAATCCCTTCAATTTACAGACAAGGAAAACAGAAGCTCAGATAGAATAAGTGACACACTTGGCCACACAGGAAAGAAGTGGAATTTGAATATATTTTCTCTAACTCCAAATCCATGGAGCTTTTTACTACCATGTTGTCCCTTTCTGGGGTATGGTTTCTTAATTCAGGATGAAAGAATTAGTCTAGATGAGATGATGTCTCAGTTCTCTACCAGTTCCAAAGTCTATGATCCCAAAAAAGACCCAATTCCTTAATTTTTTTTAATTTTTAATTTAACTTTTTTAATGTTTCAACTTATATTCTTTAATTTTGTGTATAAATATCATGAAAAAATGCTACTTAAAAAGAAAATGCTTTTCTCTTGGTTTACTGGAATTTCAATTTTGCAGTCCCAGGTATTTTATCCTCTCTTAAAGAAACCATGGTTCATTTGTCCCACAAAGGAAATGGGGGAGAAAATACTTCATCTGTTTGTTTAGGCAAATCAATTAATTAAATGTTTATTAAGTGTTTACTATGTATATATATATATATATATATATATATATATATATATATATATATATATATATATATGTATATATATATATAATGTTTAACTTCAACTTGAATAAATCTCTTTTTAAATGTTTGTTTTCACATTTTCTATTGAACTGAATTTGTTGTTGAGTAAAAATGCCCAAGAACATTGGGAAGACAAACACAAAGAGTGACCATAGCAAAATGAGACTGGTTTTGGGCAGGAATCATTATCACTCTGCAGTGCAAGCTTCAAATATTTATTGGCTTTCACTTTAGAGATAACTACCATGCACCTACTTATAAGTACCAGGAGAGTTTGAATGACTGGCAACTTTGCTAATATTAACTTTGTAGGGAGTACTTTCAGTTAAATTAGGAGACAAGGAGACAAATTGCAGAGCATAAGAATATTGGATAGCCTCCAAAAGAGATCCAAAATCATTCAAAAGAGATTGGCTAACAATCCACACAGAAAAGACTAGGTGGATAAATAATCATTGTTATCAAGGTTATGATATACAGCTCTTCAAGAGGACAACCTCTTGAAGAGAGATTGCAAGTAGATAATGAGTTGGATCTAGAATTGAAAAGGAGGGGAAGGGGTTGGATTATCTTTGAAAAATTAGAAGATCATTTTAATGATCTTAAAAGTTTTCCGAAAAAAACAGGCTCAGCTTTTTCATACCAATATTCTTCATGTGGTCCTATATGGCTGTGAGTAGTGGAATGGTACAGGCTCTAAATAGTTTAAGGATCAATTACCATATTATGTGTTATATAGGGTGGAGATAGAGGAGGTGTGAGTTTTAAATTATTTTGATTATTTAGAAGTCTAAGGGGGAAAAATGTTTCCTCCAGGAGGTGATTATTGCTTAAATCATCAATAGAAAAGTAGGTAATTCAGGCAGCTAGGCTGGAACACTTATAAAATGCTCCTTGTTCCCAGAGTGTGTTATCAATTTTTAAATTCAACAATCATTAAAAAGGCCCTATTATTAAGGAAAAAAAGATAGTGTGTAACCTCTAGGAGTTTACATTTTTGGGGGGACATCATATGTACACAAATAAATACAATATACATATGAAGTATGTAGGAAAGAGTGAAATTAAAGAATTGTAGGTACTTGATGGAATTGCACTACTATATGAGAAAATAGCGTTCAGTGAAAGGGATAGGATTTTTCTTTAATCTCCATTGATTCTTTTCCTCCAGGGAAACATAGGTATTACTGATGGACATATAAAATATGAGCTTTTCATATCTTTTCTTTACCCCTATTTTCTTATGGTAGAGTTGCCTAGCAACACAGAGGAAAAATGAAGAAGGGAGAACTATTTAGCATCTAAGAAAAATCAATCAAAAAAATTTAATCCTTTTGGGCCCAGTAGAAGGGTGGGACTTGGCCAATGCCAGGATTACAGGAATATAGACAAAGAGCTAGAAAGGACCTTAATGGTCATGTAGTCCAGTTTCCTTATTTGACAGATAAAAACTGAGACCCAGAGAGCTTAAGTGGATTGTCCAGAGTTCCAAAGAAGAAAGTGACAAAACTAAAGTTCTATATTCCTTTCCCTCTCTACTATAAGTGACATTACTCAATTTTTGTCCTAGAAGTTCCACAGGCTTAAATGTGTTGGAAGGTCTGAGATATAAAGAGACAAGAATATCAAAGAATAGTGGCTTAGAGTCCTCTCTTCTTGAAGGCCAGTCCATTTAAAAATTTAGGAATTTCAAACCAGTGTCCAAAAGTTTTCTCTTTCGAGGCTGCAGGGGCCATGTCTGGCTGTCCTTGGGGAATGTAGGCTCCAAGGTCATAAAAAAATCAAAATTCTGTCAGTAGAAAGCCTTTACCTTTCTGTATTTAGTGTCTGTTTCCTTTATGTATATTAGAATTTTTGTATGAGTAGCAGCTAATTGCTAATGTCTATACAGCACCTCCTATATTCCTCACACTGAGCTTTACTGATGTCCCATTTGATCCTTACAACATCCCTGAAAAGTAGTATGCCAATTAAAACAAATATCTCCTGTAAAGAACTTTTCTGATGAATTGGCATGCTTATTTTTAGATAAATTTCATACAGTAACACCAAGAAAGTCATTTAAATTCTCTCTCCTTCAATTTCTTCCATGTAAAATGAGGATAACAGCACTAACCTCCAAGGGTTGTTTTAAGGATCAAATGAGATAAGTGAAAAAGTACTTAGTACAGTGCTTGCCACACAGTCAGGGCTATATGAATGTTAGTTATTATTAAGTGAGATAATATTTGTAAAGCACTTTGGTATCTGGCACATAGTAGGTGCTTTATAAATAGTTATTTCTCTCTTTCAATGAGATGATCTCTAAGGCTCCTTACAAGTCTAATAATAATAATAATGGCTAGCATTGATGTAGCTCTTTAAGGTTTACAAAGCCCTCTACAAATATTATTTCATTTGATCTTCACAACAGCCCTGGTGTAGGTGCTATTATTATTATTCCTATTTTACAGAGGAGAAAAATGAGGCAGGTAGCAGTTAAGTTACTTGCTCAGGGTCACATCCATATCAGTCTAGATTTGAGCTTGCTTTACCCTGCACAACATAACTGCCTCTTGCTGCTTCTACTTTTATGGTTGTGTGATCTATGATTTCTAAGATCCTATGATTCTGTTTTAACCATATGTATTTACTATTGTTTTCAAAGAGACATCCATCCATGTGAGATTTATCAGCTGCAACCTGCTGAGATGTTCTACTCAAGAGTCAAAAGTCAAAAAAAAAATCTGAGTATGGAAAACTAATTATTCTACTAGGGAATTGAGAAGTCACTTTTGTAACAAACGCAGGCAAGTGTTAACAAGATTGTAAAGAGCAGGTAGTTAGAGAGCTAGAAGACAACTTAAAAATAAGCTAGTTCAATGCACTTATTTTTCAGATAAGGAAACAGAAAGGGATGGGATGGAACCAGACTTAGAGTCAGAAGACCTGAAGCTGTTATTTACTAGAAAACTTACTGAAATGGCACTGATAAAATTTAAACTTTGTTTCTGTTTTTGCAAATTGAATCTAAAGACAACTATTATTACAATATGGTGGGCAGCATTATGAGATGCTCTCAGCTCCATATTTTTTGGTATTTTGTCACACTTGGCAACTAATTCTTAGAGAAGGCAAAAAGAGTTTCCCTTCCCCACTTTGATCAGATTAGTATAGAAATGCTCCCCAAGGAATCATGAACTGAAGGTATGAAATAAAGATTAAAGATTAGGATCTTCTTGATCTGATTAAGTTAATGAAGAGATCCATGGACTAGATAGTGGTTTTCTCATTCTTAACAGATTCAAACTTGTCCCCATTCATAAATGGCCTAGAGTGGCTGGTCAGTTCCAGTTGGGCAACAAAGATCCTCCCTCCCTCCCTTTCACATTTTCTTCTTTTCTTTTTCCTTTCCTCCCTTCTTTTCCTTCCTCCTTCACTCCTTGTCTCCATCCCTTCTCTCCTGTCCACACAGAGAATCATATACCCTTATCTACAAGTGCTTTATCCAAAGACATATAAATTTTGATCACTGAAGCCTAGCAAGATACCTTAGAATTTTAGGCCTAAATATCTTTTTTTTTTTTAAAAGAACCATGCCTTAAACCCAAATCACTCTGGCTCTCATTAATTGTCCAACAATAGGATCCAACCCAAGCCTCATTTGGTCACTGTTTGGGTTCTCATGGCTCAGAGTGAATGTAAATAGCAATTGTTTCTGCTTTGTCCAGAAACCTTAAAGATCTTCCCCTCCCAGGTTGATTTTTTTTTCTTTGATGAGGTAAAAGAGACAAGTTTTTCTTTCATTTCTTCTTATCTAGCTTTAATCATTTAATGAATGAGACCTGGCTTTAGCTTAAACAACCCAAGCCTCCCATGTATCCAGGACCATTTCCAATCATCCTGATTTGTATCTTACTACTGGAGCCAGATGGTTCTGAAGGAGAGAGTGAGATTGGTGGCTTTGCACAGCACTGTCTCACCTAAATCCTGTTCACCTGCAAGTCATGAATGGCATCACCTTCCTGAAGTCACAATTCTCTTAGAGAGAGAAGGACAAATAAGATCAAGAAGACTGGAGCTTTGAACAAGAAATTCTGCCACACTTGGGAGTAGAACTGAATTATAGCTTCACTTCCTAGTTTTAGGTCACACATCCAAAAGAACTTCATCTAGTTTGACTATAAGGAGTAAAGTTGATTTCATTCAATCTCTTTGGGATTTTTGATTTTTCTTCCATTTAGGTAAGTTTAGAGTTAGAAATTGCCTGATTTGATTTATAAAACAGTAGCAGAAACTAGTAAGTATCCCAACTTCTTAGTAGACAGAGGTAGAAAGAAGATTAATCTTTTTGAAATAATAATAGCTTTTATTTTCAAAATACATGCAAAAAATAATTTTCAACATTCACCCTTTCAAAACCTTGTGTTCTAAATTTTTCTTCCTTCCTCCCTCTCACCCAGATAGCAAGTAATCTAATATAGGTTAACATATACAATTCTTCTAAACATATCCACATTTATTAGCTACATAAGAAAAATCAGATCAAAAGGGGGAAAATGAAGAAAGAAAAAAAAAAACAAGCAAACAACTTCAAAAAAAAAGATAAAAATACTATGTTGTGATTCACATTCAATCCCAATAGACCTCACTCTGCATGTAGATGGTTCTCTCCGTCACAAGATTTGATCTAAATCATTTCATTCTTGAAAAGAATCACATCCATCACAGTTGATCATTATATAAAAAGATTAATCTCCTGATGAGTAGAGAAATGATTATGTCTGTCCCTATCAAAACAGCTTAAAGCCTAGTGGGAGTTCAGAGCCTATACATTGGGCCAAGGTAATCAACTAACAATAATTCATTTTATGGATTCAAGATTATTGTTAAGTTTTATTTTTATTTTATGACACATTTTCAATAGATATGTTACTAAATTAATATTTTATCTGATAGAAGTGTCCTAGCATGTTCATAGACGTGTCAGTGATCCCTTAGCTGTGAAGTGATGCTTTCCAAAAAGCTATATCAAACCCACAGACATTTATATTGAATTTGACAAGCATATTTTCAATAAGATAAAAAAATAATTTCCCACACAAAAAGTTTTCAATGCTTACCTTTGATTAGTCTCTCAGGTCTTGTCCCTGGTAAGGTCCACATTGCCTGTGCCAAGTGTCCAAAGACAGTGGCATCAAGAGTGGAAAATTTTGGTCCCATGATGTATTTTTTATCACCTACAATAATGAAAAAGTAAAGTGAGCAGAGCCAGTCTCTGTTTTTCTCAGATAATCTTAATGACAATATCTTAAGCCATTCTTTAAAAAAGGGCTTCCATTGTATTTCATATTTTATTAACTTATGGTCAAAAATCATTCATCTTTTCTTTTAAAAAATAACAGATATAAAATTATGAGGAAGAAAAGCCAAGCAAACAAAATAATACTATAGTGCTTGAATACAATTAAATATGATAATAACTCTAAAAACTAAATTGAGTCCACACCAATGGGTGAGAACTTTAGCTAAATAGAATAAGAAATGCTAACAATAATGTCTCTATGAAAAATTATTTTCTTCAAATTCTAACAATCTTATAGTTAGTTATGTAACTAAAATTAGAGTGGGGGCAAGCAGGGTTTGCATAGATAGCAAGAAAATTTAATCAAAATCAGAGGTTACTAAATGGATACCATTTCCTCTCCCTCTTTATCCCCACACTTCTGAAATTATTATGTTGTATGGATTGATCTGTTAGCAATTTTCCCTCCCTCTTCCTCAAACCAAAGTGAAATAAATGTAAGAATGCACAGAACATTTTGTAAAGTTCACCCTGGGCAAAAAATTCTAGTTATGACTCTGACTCATCTTGCCAGAAGAAACATAAAGAAAAAATCTCTCTCAGGTAACAAAAGCCCAAAAGATTCTGATAGAAATGAAAGTATTGCATGTATTACAGCAGTATACTACAAAAAATTTAAATCTAAGCCAAAGCCAAAAACTTTCGCAAAATATCACCCCAGTTTTACATAAGTTACAGTCATCTTGAATCACCTTCTAACACTTGTTTTTGGGGGCTCCTTGAGAAAAAACTCCAAATAGAGGACTTTTATGATATACTGTAGGAAGTTCACACACACACACACACACACACACACACACACACACACACACACACACACACACACACCATACAGACAACTTATGTGATCAATCTCTTAAATAGGAAAGGCAGTATGGCATAATGAATATATGGAGCTGGTCTCAAAGCCAAGAAGACAGATTCTACTCCTGCCTCTGATAATTATTAGTTGAATGACCAAATGAATCACTTAACCTTAGGAACCTCACAAACTATGAATTGCAGATAGAGTTTCCTATATCAAGAGTTCCTTATATCACTATTTGACCCTACAATAAATGTCCCTAGACAAAAAAAAAAAAAAAAAAAAAAAAAAAGAGTTCCTTATATCAATGAAAACTAGTCCTTGTCCTTATTATTAAAAGAATAAGCCTTTCTAATTTAAGGAAATTCTGCAATGTATGGTTAATAGTCTTCCTTTACATTGCTACCATTACCCTGCTGATGCCGTCTCTCATTCTTCATACCTAGGCTACTAATAAATTCTTATTGTTTAAAAAAAAAAAAACTTCTTTCTTCTTATCTCCAACTTCTTTATATTTTAAGCCTTTCTGTACATGTCCTACAATACTTCAAGTACTCAAGATTGATCAGCAAAAACACTCTAAAAAGTGTCTGTGCCTCTATAGGTCACTATGAATTGATGTAACCAGAAAAAAACATTATTACCTAGTAAATGTGAGAAATGATTATTGATAACTAATAATTTGGGAAAGATTCAGAGTTCTCTCTTTCTTTTGCAATCCTTTAAAAATTCAGTCCAAAGGACATTACTGTTAATGAGAATGTGTTGACTCACCAGATCTTGGTCAGACCCCATCCAACTTTATAAAGAATTTCATTCAGGATGGTGAAGCCAGATCCTTTTTGTCAAGATGGACCAAGACTAGGAGTAATCTAATATAGCTGAGGGTGGTCTGGTATAGTTGGTAATAGTCTGGCATAGAGATATTTTTTCTTAGGGTGACATGATGATGAAGTGATATCAGCTCCTCATCAGAAAAATATATAAACTCTTGAGTCACACTTTCATAATTGTTTTTGGTCTAAGAGAGATGGCCAAATAACCATACTTTTATTAATAAACTGCTAGCCTTATTAACAAAATGATTAAATTACCCAGGAACTGTCTTTTAAACCTTTTTAAACATCATTAACTAACCACCTGAGGATGAAGTTCCTATCCTTCTCAGATCACCTTGATATAATCCTTGATGGGTTCAAAGCCTTTCTGCCTCAGTAAGAATAGGCTCAAAGGAGACTGAGCTCCTGTCCTGCTAGAATAATTCTCATGAGCCCAGCGTTATCGTCACAGTCTGATAAAGAATCAAGAAAAGAACCATAGAAGAGTCCTCTGTACATTACTATCCTAAATACTCTTTTCATCATTTCAAAAATCTTCAACAGTTCTCCATTTCCCACAAAAAATTTTTAAAAACAGAATTTTTATCTTAGAAGTGAAGGCCCCAAATTATTGAGTCTCAATTGAGCCTCAACTGTTTCTCCCAGTAGGAATGTTCTCCTTATTTCTCTCCACCTATCTGGAGAGGTAAGTGTCATGCAATGAAAAAACTAAAGGGCCTTCCTTGGAGACATGACCTGAATACAAGTCCAACATCTCCTAATTACTAAATATATGACTTGAACAAGTCATTTAACATTCTTCATCCCCCCAATTTTTTTATTAATTTTTTGTTTATTATAGCTTTTTATTTACAAGATATATGCATGGGAAATTTTTCAGCATTGACAATTGTAAAACCTTTTGTTCCAACTTTTCCCTTCCTTCCTCCCACCCTTTCCTCCAGATGGCAGTGGACCAATACATGCTAAATATGTTAAAGTATAAGTTAAGTACAATATATGTATACATGTCCAAACAATTATTTTGCTATACAAAAAGAATTGGACTTTGAAATAGTGTACAATTAGCCTGTGAAGGAAATAAAAAATGCAGGTGGACAAAAATAAAGGGATTGAGAATTCTATGTAGTGGTTCATAGTCATGTCCCAGAGTTCTTTCACTGGGTGTACCTGGTTCAGTTCATTACTGCTCTATTGGAACTGATTTGGTTCATCTCATTGTTGAAGAGGGCCTCATCCATCAGAATTGATCATCATATAGTATTGTTGTTAAAGTATATAATGATCTCCTGGTCCTGCTCATTTCACTCAGCATCATGTAAGTAATTCATGTAACTCTCTTTCTGAAATCATCCTGCTGGTCATTTCTTACAGAACAATAATATTCCATAATATTCACCTACCACAATTTATTCAGCCAATCTCCAATTGATAGGTATTCACTCAGTTTTCAGTTTCTGGCCACTACAAAAAGGGCTGCCACAAACATTCTTGCACATACAGGTCCCTTTCCCTTCTTTAAAATCTTTTTGCATCCCCAAAATTTCTGATCCCATGATAAGCATAAAATGTTCTTAAACCCATAAAGAACTATATAAATTATTATGAAAATCTTGTACATCATCGATTAAATGTCAGAAGTGATATTTGAACTCAGATCTTCCTGACTATCCAGCACTCTATCCACTCTATCATGTTGCTTTCTTGTATTATATTGGTCATCAAATTTCTAAATAGAGGTATCTTTTCATTGCTCAATATAATTAAGCACTCTAAGGAACCATGTCTTACTACCTGAATGAAATTAACATTAATCTCGTAGGCAGGTGAAGGATGGATTAGAACTGCAGAATATAAGGAACTGAAATTGTATCTTGACTACAGAGAGATAATTGATGGAGACAAGGTTCTGACTGCTGAGCTAAGAAAGGGGGCTATTTGACCTTTCCTTTAATTTATTAACACTGTTTTTGATGGGCTAACAAGTGTAGGCTGCCACTAAAGGGAATTTTCATTCTTTGGATGCTTATAAGTAGCATCTGTAATAATAATAATAATAACAAACATCTATATAGTGCTTTAAGCTTTGTAAGTGTTATCTCATTTGATCCACATAAAAAAGAGAGGTGAGATTATCAGTCCCATTTTACAATAAAGAAAATGATGCAAAGGTTAAATGTTTTGGCAGGAATCATACAGCAAGTAAATATTCAAGGTGGCATTTGAACTTGAGTTTTCTTTTCCAGATCCAACACTCCAGACTACCAGTTACAACAAATAAAGGCTTAAGTGCTTTAGAGAATTCTATTACAATAGGTCCTTTATAAAAACTACACAGAAAATGATCTGCCCATTGTCCTTCATCCATGTCCATTGCATTCTACCTCTTCACATTTCCTTATAGTGGTGGATTCCTACCTATAAAAGGAGGCATTTGATAAATTAGGGTAATGATTAACAACAGTCAGATGACACCTCAGACAGATGACATTATGTGTGTTTTATCCTAGATGAGTTTAGAGGTAGGAAGCTTGGGATGTTAAAAACCACACACTCCTCACTATAGCAATTCCAAAAGTAGGCCAAAACAAAAAAAATAGAGATGTAATATACATGGATATAAATATGTGTTATATATTGATATAATATCCATATTATAGGTAGATATTGTCAACAACATACAATATGTAATATATATGATAAAAGAAAAAACTTCTTTTGAAAATATATATGTATGTATTTATATTAAAAGCAATCATAAAAAGACTGACTGTGTGACTGTAGGCAATTCTCTAATGCTTTCAGGAAGTTCTCTGAGACATGTAATTGCAGAGCAGATGACAAACACTATTAGTAGGAGTTTTTTCACTAGCATTTCTCATACCAATAAAATCGCAGGTCTGGATCAAAATATGAATACAAATAAATGAGAATTAGATTTGATGAGAGATACCCATAACTTGTACATGTCTGTTTGTATGCAATACTACTTTTTAATTCTTTTAAAACCATTAATGACATACTTTTACAATTCAGAATCTGCCTCTGATAAATACAAATTTTCCACAGTCATACCAAAATCAGATAAATAGTTCTTAGGATATGCTTGCCAAAGTGGGAGGAAACTTTGCAGAGAACTGAAGGTACTTATAAAAATAAATTCTCAGATCTCTCCGCTGCCTGGTCACTTCCAGCTACATAAGCTCCATTTCTGTCCTCTGGCTACAGTCCCAAGTGTTCCAATTAGCAGACAGAGTAGTTCAGTGAACCAAACATGAGATGCTAGAATTGGAGGGAGGAAGTCAGAAAATTCTTTCCATTATTGGGATCTGAAGAGACACATCAATGAGAAATAGAATCAGATTTTTCAAGGACCTAAGTTCTTTTCCATTAACCTATTAAATAAAAATCAATAATAATGTTTTTTACTGACAGACTGAATCTTGTTTCTGGATATCAACATGACTTATAAACAATTCCAGTAATGCTAGCATAGACATCACACTCTCCTTTTCTAATAATGCAAATGAAGAGCAAAAAGTGCTTCTCAAGACCATTTGGGGAGTCTGAGACACAAAGAACTTAAAAAGTAATGATAATTTTGTTCACATTAAATTATATACACAATTGCAACTCTTTCCTAAACCTGAATCATTTGTATCCTTTCTTATCATGTTCCAAGTTATAAATAGACATTACTATGTGGATATATTATCAGGGGAAAAAAAATGTCCATTTCCCATGACCCTCAACCTCACAGATAGATCTCACTTTATTGGAAACAAGGGAACTTTCCATCCCATTAATGCTTAATTATGTTCCTACTGATCTTTGCAGCCATTTCAGTTCTCTCTGCTACAATAGGACTCACTAAGAAGCAAACCGCAAATAAATAGAATGATATTTTAGGACCCCTAGCTCCTCCTCATTTAAATTTACTGCCTTTTCAGAACAGCCTAGATAACCTATCTAGTGAATTTAAGCCCGTATAAAAGCCAACATAAAAATATTTAAATGGAGAACAATTTCACATGTCTCCAAACAACATTGTGTTCTTTCACTCTCTGGTCTTCTATACTTAACACATAGAGAAGGAAAATAAAGAAGAGGTGCTACAATCTACTTTGTTGCTGTACATACTAAGGACCATGGTATGTTCCCATCTTACTTGCAGCTGAAACCTTCCATGTGTTATCTCCCCATTGGAATGCATACTCCTTGGAAGCAGGGACAGTGTTTTCTTAGTTCATATTAAATGTTTAATAAATGTTTTAACCATTTATAAGTCATTGCTTAATTACTTTTCTGGACTCAGTTTCCTTATTTTCAATATCAGATTGTTTGCCATCTTGGGAAAAGGAAGGTGAGGAAGGTGAGGAAAAGAATTTGAAACTCAAAATCTTATAAAAAAATAAATGTTGGAAACTATCTTTATATGTATTTGGGAAAAATAAAATACCATTTACAAAAAGAAAAGAAAAAGAAATGAGGAGGTTGGACTACATGGTCACTAAGGTCTCTTATGGCCTAAAATTTATGATACTAATTAATAAATTAATAAATTAAATAAATTAACCAGACAAGGTTACCAATTTGTGAATTTTTATTTCAATACATATATACCTATGGAACTGGAACCCTGAAGCTCAAAAAAAGAAAACAAATAAAGATGCTCTGCAAATGGGCCATACAATGAAAACCTGTTTCATTCCCCATTGGAGCCGAAAGCTTAAAAAAACTCCGTAAGCAGAATAAAAATTATAGTATAGCTGTCAAGATTCTTCCTCACTCTGTGGTTAAATAGGGCTCCCTGGCTCGCCAGCATCTCAGAAGAGTACCTTTGTTGAGTTTTTGTTAAAATGAATGAAATAAATGTCATGTTCCAGCTAATATTGATGGCAGCAATGAACATAGAAAGCAATCTTCTCTGCCAAGGGGCTTTGTAGAGAGTATCCCTGAAGTGTAACATGAAACCAGTGGGTTCAGTCTCAGCAGGGTCCTAAAAGACTGGGCTCAATGCCAATATCCTCCAGTGCTACAAGGATCCAAACAATTTTACTATCATATAGGATTATCTTTTTCCCAAAGGTTTATCTGCATTAAGGATTAAATTAAGCACCTTTACTATATGACTACTCAGCTGGGTTCTAGTATCCTTCCTCCTGGAAAGAGGATGTATTTTCCTGGAATCACCTTCTTTTGACTTTGTAACCTATTTGCATTGATTGTTTTTGTGAATATACTTATTTGCTGCCCCCCTATATTACAACATAAAAATCCTTGAGAGGAAAGATTTTCATTTACAGTATTTGTATTTTCAGCACATTGTATAATGGTTAATTCAAAGTAGTAATTTAATAAGTGTTTGTAGATTTATTCACAGAATACAAGGTATATTCAAATCCACATCTTAATAATTCCAAAGCCAACTCTCTATCCAAGTCATGTCTCCTAACCTTCTGGACAAGCCAACCTAGCTAAAACATCAAGGTACCATAAAGGACAGAAAGGAAATATGTTTTCCTTTTATACTCCAGGGCCCTCAGCCTAAGTCCAGATATAATACTTTAAAATACAGGCTATAAATCCAGTGATCTCTTTGCTCAATCTGAGAGAGGTTGGAGATCCTCAGGCGTGGCAGTGAGGAAGGAGAGTTACCTGGGGGGTAGAGAGAGTCATACAAAGGTGCAGAGATGGAAGATGCAGTAATGGGTGAGAGGAACAATGAGTAGCCCCGGATGACAAATTCACAGAGTGGGGGTGTTAAGGACCATGCCTAACTGAAGGCTTTTAAAGGCAATTATTTCAACTTCCATTATCAATTAAAGAAATCAAAATCTTCTTAAAGAGATACCTAAAGCTTGACTGATATAATCCTCTCAAACTAAAGAAAAGGTGAATTTAATAATATATGAAGCTGATTTCTAGGATCAACAAACACAAACACAGAAAAATAAATACTAGAAATAGAGATAGGCACAAGACTTGTGATTTCACTGATGGAGGGAATTTCCAGGTGATGAAACTCTAACAATGAAAGTTAGGCACCTTCTCTGTAATTTACAGAGCATTAAAAAGTCAAGTGAATGATCAAGAGTCCCATAGCCAGTACATTTCAGAGATAGGATTTAAATCTCCTGGTCTTTCTGACTACCCTATCTCTGTTCATAATATCAAACTGCGTATTTATAAAGTAATTTTAAAATATTAAAAGCAGGAAAGGGTATGGAACAACAAACAACGTGGGGAATACTATAAAAGATCAAGAAAAACCCTTGAGCTATTAAGAAGAGAGGTAGAAATTCTAAATGCTTCAACAAGAAGAAAGAACATACCAGACTTAGGGAACAGCCTACAAAAAGGTACACATGTGTCCTGTGCCAGAAACATCTAGAAGCCCCGAGCTTGAGTAGGACTTAGGGTATATGAGAGGTAGTAATGTGTCATTAGCCTGGAAGGCTCGGAAAGATAACCAGATTAAATGACAAATTGAGAAATTTGTTCCTGCAAACAAAAGGAAATCATTAAAACAATCTTCTCAGAACCTCAATTTTCTCATTTATAAAATAATCCCTGCCTTGAATACCTTACATATGTGTTCTGAGAATCAATTTATAGAATGAATAATTATCACAGTAGTAGTATTAACATTTATATAGGGTTTTAAAAGTTTGTAAATTGTGTGACTCTGGGCAAGTCACAACCCCAACTGCCTCATCCAAAAAAAATTTATAAGGACTTTATATGATAGCTCATTTTAACCTTATAAGTCTGTGAGGTAAGTGTTAAAGGTATTAAAAATTGAGGCAAATAGATTTTAAGTGACTTACTCAGGATCACACAACTGATCAATGTCTGAAGCCAAATTCACACTCATGTCTTACAGATGCCAAGCTAATGCTCTATCTACTGTGACACCTAATTGCTTCTACTCTTTTAAAATATAGAAAGAGGAGCAACAAGATTATGCAATCATAGATTCTGATGGATGTGGCTCTTCAACAATGAGATGATTTAAATCAGTTCCAAGAGACTTGTGATGGAGAAAACTATCAGCATCCAGAGAGAAGACCATGGTAACTGAGTGTGGATCACAGCATAATATTTTCACTTTTTTGTCATTTGCTTGCCTTTTGTTTTCTTTCTCATTTTTTCTCTTTTTATCTGATTTTTCTTTTTTTGTTGCTAAAGCTTTTTATTTTCAAAACATATTCATGGGTAAATTTTTCAACATTGACCCTTGCAAAAAATCTTGTGTTATAAATTTCCCTATTCCCTCCCCCACATGGCAAGTAAACCAATATATGTTAAACATGTTAAAAATATATGTTAAATCCAATATATGTATGTATATTTATACAACTGTCTTGCTACACAAGAAAAATCATTGAGCTGATTTTTCTTATGCAACATTATAATTGTGGAAATATGTATAGAAGAATTGCACATATTTAACATATATTTGCTCACTTGCTATCTAGGGGAAAAGTGGAAAGAAGGGAGGGAGAAAATTTTGGAATACAAGGTTTTGCAAGGTGAATGTTAAAAACTATCTTTGCAAATATTTTAGAAATAAAAGGCTATTATTTTTTAAAATATAATATAATAAGAAATGCAAACTCTCACTGCTATAGTCTAAAAGAACAAGCTGTTCAAACTGTTGATAATCCCAGGATGGGTTTTTCCAAATCTCAGATCTTATCTAGCTGAATATATTGTCTTGGGTCTCTATTAGCCAAGATTAAAATGTTTCATGAACCAATCTATATCTCATAACACTTTTTCAAATGGAGAGGGAAAAAGAATTCTTGAAATTAGTTTGTAAAAACTTAGTAGTAGAATGTGCAAAACATAAGGAATGTACAAAGCAGTTTGAAGACAGGGTTACAACTCTAAATGAAAGAAATCTATTTCTTTTTTTTTTTTTTAGTTTTAAAAAATTTTAATAGTATTGTATTTTTTTCCAATTGCATGTAAAAACACTTTTTAACATTTTTTAAAATAAAATTTTGAGTTCCAATGTTTTCCCCTCCTTCCCTATCCCACCCTAAGACAGAAAGCAATTCAACCTGTGTACATTCTTTTTTTTTTTAATTATAACTTTTTATTGATAGAACATATGCTTGGATAATTTTTTACATTATCTCTTGCACTCACTTCTGTTCCAACTTTTCCCTTCCTTCCTTCCACCCCCTCCCCTAGATGGCAAGCAGTCTTATTCATTTTAATTATGCTATAGTATATATCCTAGATACAATATATGTGTGCAGAACCGAAGTTCTCTTGTTGCACAGGGAGAATTGGATTTAGAAGGTAAAAATAACCTGGGAAGAAAAACAAAAGTGCAAACAGTTTACACTCATTTCCCAGTGTTCCTTCTCTGGTTATAGCTGATTCTGTCCATCATTGATCATTTGGAACTGAATTAGATCTTCTTTTTGTCGAAGATATCCACTTCCATCAGAATACATCCTCATACAGTATGAAGTTGAAGTGTATAATGATCTCCTAATTCTGCTCATTTCACTCAGCATCAGTTGATGTAAGTCTCTCCAAGCCTCTCTGTATTCATCCTGCTGGTAATTTCTTACAGAACAATAATATTCCATAACATTCATATACCATAATTTACTCAACCATTCTCCAATTGATGGACATCCATTCATTGTCCAGTTTCTAGCCACTACAAAAAGGGCTGCCACAAATATTTTGGCACATACAAGTCCCTTTCCCTTCTTTAGTATTTGAAAGAAATCTATTTCTAAAGTTATAGGTTTAAATCCTGCCTCTGATGCTATGAGTTTGGTGTCAGTTTCTTCATTTGAAAGAGGGGAATCATAGTAGGTGGTTTCTGGCTCTAGCTCCAGTTCTATAATCAGTGGCACACTGGTAAATATTTAACAAGTCAACTTTCTGAGGAAAAAAAAAAGATGTATTCAGGATACATTCTTCCATTTTATCTGCATGATTCGCACTTTCCCCATCATTTTGTTAAGTCTAGATAATCAACAAAATAATAATATCAAGCTCTGATTTGCAGTTTACCACTTTCCAAGGTGATAATGTTAACCCTGAAAATTTAACCATCAATTCAAGCTGATTGGAGCTAGCTCCAGCACACTCCTATCTGTAATGCTATAATTATAATTGTTTTGCAGAAACTTAACAAATTCTTTAAAATTCTAGAGCATTTTAGTCTTCAAGTCACAAAATATATGTGTACTTGGAGAAAAATTGTTGATACTGTTATTTTAATCAGATATTATCTCATGGCAAAAAAAAAATCTATTGTCTTATAATTCACATACAGGGTATCCCAAAAGTCCTCGGGTCATTGTAACATTACCCAAAACACAATGAAATTTTAAATTTTAGTAACTCTTATAGCTTTAGATTGTCCTAAGACTTTTTTTGGAAGCAATTGAGGTTAAGAGGCTTGCCAAGCATCACACATATAGCTAGTATTTAAGCCCACATTCAAATTCAGGTCCTTCTGACTATAGAGCCAATGCTCTATCTACTGTTTCACATAGTTGCCCCTGTCATAAGGGGCACTTCTGGGTACTTGTTGTGTCCATCTGGAACACACTGAGATTTGCAAGCCTCAAGGGAAGATCATAAACTAGACATTTTTATTTTCTATACACCACCATTACAGTATAAAATGACACTAGTATGTCTTTTTCAGTATCAAAGAGCTATAAATATAGCAATGTGGCTAGAACATTATACTTAGAATCACAAATTCCTTAATTCAAATCTTTCCTTAAATAATAATTCATTGTATTAATTCCTCATCCATAAAATGAGAGTTGGTTTCTAAGCAGGTACTCTTAATCTGAAGTCTGCAGACTTATTTCTTATTTATATTTTACTAACTGCATCTAAATGGTGTGGCATTAAAAAAGTTCGAGAGACATAATTTCTGGGTAATTTAATCATTTGATTAATAAGGCTAGTAGTATATTTATTACCAAAAAGAGGTCAGTGATAGTCTAGAATACTAAAAACCCCCTCATGGTATCAAGTTCATAGTTTAAATTCTCTAGGAAGAGTAGGTATTCCTGAGAGTAGCAATCAACTCTGACGGGTTAACAATTAATGAGAAGATGAATATTATAATGAAATGTGGGACTCATTCTAACAACGGTTTGGGGAGTATATGATTTGGGATCATGCAAGTCTATGTCAAATAGACTTGTCAATTTTCACATTACCTGTCTGATAAAAGGGAGATTCCACATTTTTGCAGACCTGTCTAAGTAAACACAATGAGCAGAAATCCTTCCATTAAGCCCAAACGTAGATTTCCTTTACTATCTGATTAGATCTTAGCCTGAGTAAGTCTTTGAGCAAAATTTATCATGCTGATTGATTTATAGTTGAGGAAGTAGAAAAAAAAAGAGGAAACGTTGGTCCTGATTTAAAAATTACTAATACAAGAGAGAAATAATAATTTCTTTCATTGGTTTCCTCTGTAATCATGTATTTTATGCACTTAACATTTCAAAAAGGGGTCCATAGCCTTTACCAAACCAAAGGGAGCTATGAACCTCCCCCAAAAAAGTAAGAATCCCCACTCTAAGGTCTCCTACAATTCTGAATCTATTAACTTACTTTCTTAATAAACTATATATTCTCCTCTCCTTTTCAACTCCAACTTTCTTTTAGCCTGGCTCATTCCCATCCTTTCTCAAATACTCTCTCCCTATCTCTACTGTCCCTTTCAACCCCCAAAGCCCTCTGCTATATGCAGATCATGAAGCCCAACTTTTTTATGTCCCAATTTTATGCAGTGCAATGGAAGGAAGAAGAACTAGGTTCAAGGCCAACTTGACCACTGTAAGACTTTGGACAAGTAAATTAATCTCGCTTGGCTTCAATTTCCTCCTCTGTTAGATGACAAGATTGGACACAGTGATTTCCCAATGCTCCTCTCAGCTTGAACAAGAGCAAGGGAACTTTTGACATTTTGCTCCAGATGTTTTCTGTTATTGCTGAATTCACTACTGGAACCAAGGTTTGAAAGATGTCTTCCCACAGGGGAACTCTCCACCTGACACTTGCCTTTTGATTTCTACTCAAGTCACTTCTTTAATATTTCAATGTGAGTACTCTTTCCACTAACATATATCATCACCCATTTCTATTCATGCCTTCTCATCCCTATGATTCTTGTCTGAGCCTCCCATAAAGAGGCCATCTTCTACATCTTCAACATTTTATGGGTACCAATTCAACATTAGACTGCTTTTATCACACCTTATTATCAATGAATGACCAGCCTACCTTCTTTTATAATAATACACTTCTTTAATGATACTTCCAAAAGCACTTCAACTCAGAATGGTGGATTGAGAATTGGATGATAACTTCAGAGGCATTCTATTTTACAGATGAGTAAAGTGAGGTTCAGAGAAATTCAACAACTTGCTCAAGATAACTAAGGTATTAAATAGCACAACTAGAATCTAATCCTAAACCTCTATCTCTAAATCCAACACTCTTTCAACCCTATTATATTCTAGTAATCAAGTCATCATTGTAATAGTCACTCATACACAATAGTCACTCATACACATCATTGCTATAGTCACTCATATACAACAGGCATTTCTTCATGACCCTTTGTGTCACTTATTGAAAATATATTTTTAATTATATTATTTTTCCAAATATATGTAAAGATAGTTTTCAACATTTTGTTTTGCTGAGGCAATTGGGGTTAAGAAACTTGCCCAAGGTCATACAGCTAGGAAGTGTTAAGTATCTGAGATCAGATCCTCCTGACTTCAGGGCTGGTGCTCTATCCACTGCACCACTAAGCTGCTCCTCAACATTCATTTTTGTAAAATTTTGAGTTCCAAATTTTTCTTCCTTCCTCCTTTACTTCTGCTTCCCCAAGACAATAAACAGTCTTATATAGGTTAAATATGTGTAATCCTTTTAAACATTTTCATATTTGTCATATTATGCAACTTACTGAAAGACTTAAGCCACTAACAAGGTTTACAACATGTAATTCTTCCTTCAGTGGGAGTAGGAATTCTTTTAGATGAGCTTCCCTTAATTTCCATTGAAAAATGAAAATAATTCCTCTTTTGAATCTTTATAAATATATTTACATGGACAGAATTAAGAAGAAAAAAATAAATTGATTTCTCCCCTCACTTCACTTCCCCTACCTTCTCTCCCCATCCCATGAGTTAAAACTTATCTTTCCTTTATCCATTCTAGTCCCCTAGAATACTTGTATATGGTTTCTTTGAGGTTGAGATACAGTATTTAATTGCATATACAGATATTTGTTGGGTATGTTCACTATAAACTTTATTTAATCTAGGGTTTTTTGGTTTTGGGGAGAGATATCTGGGGGTTATTTTATTTTTGTTTTATTTTTAAATATAAAAAGAATCATCTGTCACTGAAAAAAAAGAAACCACTAAAAATCCTCTTTCACTGAGGATCTATGTCAACTATGAAAAGTGGTATGTTAGAAAGAGTGCTAGCTTTGAAGTTAGAGGACCTGGATTCAAATCCCATGTCTAGCACTTATTACTTCTGTAATAAATCATTTTACCTTCCAAGACCATTGTTGGACTAAATGATCTTTGAGTACCCTTCTGTACTAGAGCTTTGGTTTGAAGTCTATTTTTCACTTTCAATTCCTTGTCTATTCTCAGAAGGTTAGAAAGATCTGAGTTCAAATCTAGCCTCAGATATTTACTAGTTGTATGACCCTAGGCAAGTTATTTTACCTGTCTAACTCAATTCCTTCACTGTAAAACAGGGGCAATTATTATTACATAGCATATTATCAACCAGAATTATTATAAGTATAAAATTAAAACTTTGCAAAAATACTATTTAAATGCTAACTGTTATTATTAGAAGACTAAGAGAAGTTAAATGTTAGTTGTGATTTAAGCCATCAATTAAGGAGTAACCAATATTGAGATTATACTGCTTTCCCACATGGGCTCACTCTGGTTCTTCTCAAGTCTAATTAAAATTAAACCCTTAAAAAAAAGAGTCCATTGAAAAACCTCAGTGCTCATTACTTGTACACTCCTCTATTCATTAATGTTCCAATAGTTTCTTATCATTAGAAAAATTTAAAAAGGAAAGACAGTCAAGGAAAGGCGGGAGGGGGGAGGGTATTGATAAAATTATTTTATTAAGGGCTGAAATAATGCTGGGAGCTATGCCCTAACTTAAGAGTTTTTGTTATCCCAGACTCCCTCAAGAAAAGTCTGTGGAACTATTCTCAGAACTATGTTTTTCAATACATAAAATAAATAAGATTACCAAGGAAACCAATTATATTGAAATACAGTTAACATTTTTAATACAAATGCGTAGACTTATGTCATTCAGCATCTATTAAATTATTACTATGTGTGATTCACTATATGAGGCCTCATGAACATAAATGCAAGAGCACAATCCATGCTCTCAAGGAGTTCACAATCTAATAAGAAGACAGCATACAAGAACTATACACTGATATATAGATACATACAGAACAAACAAGATAATCAACACAGGGAAGACATTAACATTAAGGAGGATCAAGAAAGGCCTGTTACAGAAGGGGGAATTTTAATTAAGACTTAAAGGAAGCCAGGAGGCAGAGGCAAGGAAGAAAAGCATTTCTGTATGGAGATTAGCCACTGAATCAGGTGGAAGATGCAGTATCCAGTATAAAGAACAGCAAAGAGCCCAGTATCATTGAATCATAATGTATATGAAAGGAAATAAAGTACAAGAAATCTGGTAAGGTAGGAAAGGACCAGGATGTAAAGGGCTTTAAAAGTCAAAAAGAGTATTCCACATTTGATCTAGAGATAATAAGGACCAGTGAAATTTATTAAGTAGGGAAGAAATATGGTCAGACCTGTTCTTTAGGAAGATCACTTTAGTAGCTAAGTGATAAATGGACTAGAAAAATGTGAGATGAGGCAGGGAGACCAAGCAAAAGATTATTGTGAAGTGAGGACTTGAACTAAGGCAGGGCTATAGAGGGAAGAAGAAAGGCAGAATTAATAGGAGATACTTCAAAGGTAGAAATTATAAGAATTGGAAGCAAATTGGATATGTGAAATAAGTGAGAATGACAAGTCAAAGATGATATCTAAGTGTTTTCTAGTCTTCATGACTGGGAGAATGGTGGTATCTTGGACAATAATAGACAAGTTCAGAAAAAAATGGAGTTTTTGGAATGGGAGAAAAATAATGAATTCTTTTTTGAATATGCTAAGTTTAAGATAGCTTTAGGACTTTCAGTTAAATATGTGTAAAAAAAAAAAAAAAAAAAGCAATTAGGGATGTGAATCTTTAATAGAATAGAGAATTTTCAAGCTGATCCAAAGATCATGGAGGGGTGATATCAATGAAAAGCAAACATAGGAGAAAAGAGTAGAAAAATATTAAAATTATTATTTTAATGAAATGACCCTAATTTTAATGAAAAACCCTAAATAAACATAAAATTGATTTTCTAAAAAAATCAAAGGAGAGATAAAACTGAAAACAAGAAATATGTGGAATTAGTCAATAAAAATAGAATCTGTTTTTAAAATTTAACAAAACTAATTCCTAGATAATGTGATTTTTTTTAAAGTTTCTATGCTCAAAAAGGGAAAAAAAGGAAAATTCACAACAGATGAAAAAAGAAACTTTTTCTGATTATTTTGCCCAATTCAACAAAGCTTATACTTTGTGATGTGGAAAAGTGATGTGGAAAAATGTTTACAGAAAAAAAATTAATTAATACCCAGATTAACAGATCAAGAAATAAAGAATTTAAATAGCTAAACCTCAGAAAAAGAAACTGAACACATTATAAATGAGCTTCCAAAGTACAAAACTCAGGACCAGGAATAACTTGCTCTTTGTCATCTATATCTGACTCTTCCTGGTCCAATTTGAGTCCATGTAGCTTCCTCTAAGTTTTTATTACCTATGAAATATATAGTATTCAAAGAATTTTCTCTTTGTGAAAATGAAGTGAATTCATCTTTGACAAATGAGGAAGTTTTTCTTCAGGTATCATCACTTATTTTTTCCTCAGAATCTCTTACCCATCCCCACAATATCATTCAAAAACTAATTATGATTATCCGCTGAATCAAGATGGAAGAAGCAAAATCAGTTTAACAGTCATAAGTATAGCTAATAACAAAGGTCAGACTGACCCCCTCATTAAGGCCACTTTTCCTATTTGGAAAGGCCCTTTTTATTGACGTAAAGGAAAGAGGATCTCTGGGTAGTTGGAGAAATTGCAATTGGCTACAACTGAGGAAAGTGGGTTGGCATTAAGTTCTGGTTGATCACATTCCTCTCTAACAATAAGGGAATATTAATTGCTTTATGAAACTCAACTGCTTCTTGTTAGGTTGGCAAGAATATCAGAACCACCCAGTTCATCACCCTCTTGGATGATCAAACCACCCCTAATTGCACAAAGACAGGCAAGGAGCCTTCTTTGGGTTGTTTACAGAGAACAAAACAGTTGTGGTTAAACTATACCTATTTGAGGTATAGACAACAAATAGATGTCCCAGGGGCTAGACTTATGAGCTATAGCCACACCTTTAAGCCAAGTAGGACTAGGACAGAACTAATTTTTGAACTAGGTGAGTTCAGGCTGATACTAACTGTTATAGGAATCAGTACAGCATAACATCAATTAAGTTATAAAATCAATACAGTAAAAATTAAATATAATGATGGCGTGAATGGATTCCAGCAAAAGACCATGTCCCTGGCAGCAACCCAGTATCTGAGTGGACCCCAGTGAGGAAGTGGAGTCTACAGGATCAAACTGATAATGTAGAATTATCTTATACTAGCAGAGTCATAGGTACTAGTACCCAGTTACCTTATACAATTGAAGCTATGTTGTATAAATAGGACTGCCCCTTCACCACTTCATGTACTGATATACACAATTAGCACAGTTAGCACATATTGTTCTGGGTCTTTTCCCACAAAGGTCCCATCTCCCCTTGTAAATTCCAAGCTGTGCTAGGAGACTTAACAGGCTTGTTAAAGCATTATAGTAAAGATTTGTCTCTTGATTTGAAGATGGCCTGAGCCTGTGGATTCTTTTCAATGGCTCCCCACCTTCATGACTTGGACCTCAATCAGCAAAATAATAATTTTCCATAATAAATAACAAACAACAATGATCCTGGCTAATCGGGTGCTGAGTTCAATAATTCCTATCTCCTAAAATAGTAAAAAGTAGTATGACATCTCTAAATTTCAGAACGTTAGGAAAAGCCCCAGCATTTTTTCCTAGTTAACATTCTAGTTAAATAGTGATACCACACTGTGATTCATAAAGAAAAGAAATATCCCCCCAAAAAATGATGCCAAATAAAAAATTTTTCATAAAAGAAAATGGATTGTACATTACCCAAAAGCCCTGCTAAAGATCGCATGTCTTTCTCCATCAGCATGTAGATTTCTTCCTCAGAGAAGCGGCCAATGCCATGGCCATACATTTCACGCTTCACAATGCCTTTCGTTAGGTGGCAGAGAATCCACTTGAGCAGGTCACTAAAGGGACCACTAAGAGAAAGCATCTTCTGGGTCTCATGGAGATTGTCCACCCACTGACAATAGGCTAATGTCCTAAAAGGATGCAGAAACAAATTAATGAGAGTATCAGATATAAATGATTCTCCAGAGACATTTGCAAATAACTCTTTAAAAATTTATTGAATTTTAGCAAAAACAACTTTTTCTGGCCTCAAAAAAAAAAAAAAGATATCTGAATGCAATGGGATTAGATTTAAGAGGTTATGGGATAAAATTAAAAATTCAAACATGACTGGCAATGACCAAATGCTAAACCATTTTGTATTCATAGACAATAATAACAAAAAATCATATTTACATATTGCTTTAAAAGGTTCTGTACATAAGTCATGGCACTATTCTACAAAACCTGTGCAATCAATTTTCCTTGCCCCTTTATTCAGTATGTTTTTTGCTTCCTCTTATGCTTTGGGGATTTTTTTTTTTTTTTACTATAGAAACCTCTCCCTCCCCCCCAAAAAAATTATAGGACTTATAAATTCCATTCTTTTAATGAAACATCTGTCCACATCTGGTATATAGAGGGAATTTTTTTTATATAATAAATTTATTAGCCAACCTCCGACATTTACTAGCTGTGTAACTCTGGGCAAGTGATTTAATCTCTGCCTGTTTCTTCATCTGAAAATGGGGATAATAGCCCAAGATTGTTGTGAGGATCAAATGAGATAATTTTAAAGTGTTTAACACAATGCCTAGTATTGCTATGCAAATGTTAATTATCGTTATTAGCAGCAGCAGTAGTAATATTTATTACTTTTCAGAAGATCAACAGCTAATTAGGCTTTATCTCTGACATGCTATAGCCAATATGAATATAAGAGGTGTTTGAGTGAATTATTTGGGTTGTTCCTTTAGGAGTTCATAGAAAATGTTCTTCTTCTGGGGTCTCCTACTTAATTTGTGTTCTGTTTATAGATACTATGGGATAAAATTTTAAATTTTAAATATGACTGACTGACTAAAAGATGTTAGTTTTTTAGCAATAATTCAATAAACTGTTATTATCTATCACCAAGGAATATGATTTTATTAGAGTTGATCTAATGATAGGGAAAAGAATTATAATGAAATTAAAGGTCATCATAGCAACAACAAGATTATGTGACAATTTTTTAATTTCCTTTAATTAATTAATTAACCAGTTCAACTCCCTCATCTTATAGAAAAGTTAAGTGATTTGCTTAAAATCACACATATATTAAGTTACCAAGTTCATATCTGAGACCTTTATCCTAATCTTCACTTTTCCTTTGTACCATATGGCTTCCCTAACTTATATTTACTTCCTGTCACACACAAAGAGACTCAGTTGAATAAATTCCATTTTTTTTAATTTCTTCTTTGGGCCAAAATAGTTTTAACAGATACAGCAGGAAGAAGGGAAATAATCTAGGGAGGAAAGTTTGCTTCCCCCATGTCTCTTCTGGAAATTGATGTTCTTGACAGTTCTTGCTGGGCAAAGAGCCCACAGAACTCTTGAATTATTGACTGGGCAAAACAGTGAGGGCCAATTTGTAAACTAACGTTGACTAAACAATTAACATCATGTATCATCTTATGAGTGTATTTCAGGAAGCTGAAACACTCATTTCCCTGAACTTTATGATGTTTCTGATTAGTCCAGAGAAAGGGCACTAAAGCTAGATAATTTAATTAATTCCTATTAATTGCCTTCAGAATTCAGAAGAGAAAATTAAGAGGATGCCACAGAATGAAGGAAGATGTTTACATTTTTTAAAGGAAATAAAGATAAACATCAAACCTGATAGTTTTTCTATTACCTCTTAATAAAAGTTGTGGGATTTTGTTGGATTTTTTTGGTCTGGATTTCTGACAGTGATTTTAGCAGTGTAGGGAACCGACAAGATGGAAGCTACTTGTCAGCAACTGATTTGGTTTTTTTTGTTTGTTTTGTTTTTTGTTTTTTGTTTTCAGCAACTGATTTGAAACTTAGAATATTGCCTAGGACATTGAGAAGTTAAGTCACTCACCAGGGATCACAAAGCTATTCCTCACCAGCAGGAAGCCTTGAATCCATGACTTCTATTCCCTAAGGACAATTCTCTAACTACTATACCACACGACTTCTCACAAAAGAATAGAATAAAAGCCAAACCAAGGAATGGTTTTGTTTAGTGGGTTCATTTGGATATTGTCATTTCTTAGAGAGTAAGATGTTATTTGGGGCAACTAAGTGAACCAATACATAGAGTGCTGAATTGTACTCAGGAGGAACTGAATTCAAATGTGGCCTGCAGATACTTTCTAGTTGTGTGACCCTAGGCAAGTTACTTAATTTCCTCATCTGTTAAATGAGCTGCAGAAGGAATTAGCAAACCACTCCAGTATCTTTGCCAAGAAAACCCCAAATGGGGTCATGAAGATTGGACATGACTCAAAACAACAACAAAAAATTTTAACTCTGTTGTCATTTCAGATAGCTTATAGTACAGTGAGCCCTAAGTGCATCAGCTGATAAGAGGAAAATGAGAAAGAAAAAGAGAAGTAATCAATAGAGATATAATCAGAACTTGTTCATGTGATTTAAAAAGGTCCTTTTTCCACATTTGAGGAGTTCCTGAGGAATTTATTTTACCACCACTTCCATCAACAGCACATAATCTACACAATCTGAATTCACTGTTCAAAAGTTAACCTTTGTTTAAGACATGAGAAATAATATGAATGTAGTCTGACAGTAGTGTATTTCGCACCTGATCAAGCATTTGATATTATTTTAAGAGTATGCTATATAAATGCTAGTCATTATTATCAATTTGATTCAAATAAGTTGACCTTGAATTCTAGTTTCTCTTTACTCACATTAGTCTGCATTTAGTCTTATAGGCATCAAGTGAAAGCAAGGAAGTAAAGAGATTTTGCCTTCCTAGACTCCAATAATAGCTTTTATAATGCAAACGGAATATAATTGCACAAATTTTATATGCAAGAAAATTCACTCTGCAATTCAGAGTGCATATCTGAACACTTTTAAAATAAGAGTGTCAGAATTAAAAAGCATTGAGATCACAGTCTGGCATAACTGAAATGACCAAACAACAGTGAATAACAACAAATAACAACAAATGTGGTTCTGAGGAAGAAATGCTATATTTAGGGTCGAATGAACTATGTTTGAATCCAGACTCTGGGAATTATTAGCTGTATAAACAGAAACAAATCATTCAGCCTCTCTAGAACTGTTTTCTCAACTGTGAAATGAAAGGGCTAGATTAGACCAGGCATTTTTAACCTCTTCTATGTCAGAGACATCCATGGAAGTCTGACAAAACCACCTATGAACCCTTTTTCAGAATAATATTTTTAAATAAGTGAAGAAAATGCTACATTTATATTAGAGGTTAGCAAAAATAAAGCTGTCATTTGTCCCATCCAAATGTGTGGACCCCCCTGAAATCTATCTACAGACACCAAGTTAAGACTCTAAACATTCCCTGAAGTCATTTTCCACTCTAAATCCATGATTTTAGCCTTAAATTGGGACAGCTAATTGGTACAATGGATAGAGTGTCAGGCCTGGAGTCAGGAAGACTCATTTCTCGGAGTTCAAATCTGATCTCAGACACTGACTGTCTGTATGGCCCTGGACAAATCATTTAATTCTATTTGCTTTGGTTTCCTCATCTGTAAAAGAGTGGAGAAGGAAAAAGCAAAACATTCCAATATTTTTGCCAAAAAACTGCTAATGAGAGACCAATCTATACAAGCATTGTATGTAATTCCCAGCATGGACTTTGAATCATGCCCAAGTATTTTGTTTCCAGTTTTCTAATCACATAGTAAAGAGATGGTCTTATACTGAACTGGGAGGCATATAAAAGATGTCCTAAGGGCGAACATAGGCCCTTTTCCTTCCCTCTTGGTGAGCAATTAGGATGAATTGCTGTGGATTTCTAAGTGGGAGAGCTTTCCCACCACAAGCTGTATTTCTGAGAGAAGCAGAAACAATAAACTCTACCTGCCACTTGTCTAACTACCCATCTTTAACCCATAAACATGGACTGGTGCCTTTTGCTTGTTTTGTTGACATTGGTTTTGTCTCTTAGCATTTTTTCTTTCCCACAACTACAACTTTATATGTTTCAAAAAGTAGTAATGGCTAGCTATCAGGGGCCCAGGAACCAAAGTATATTCAGAATTTTGTTAGAAACTGAAATGAGAGATGTGCCAGCACTGCCCTGAGGGAGTGACCTAAGGGACACCCCCAACTCCCATGATAACACCTTGCTGGGGACATGACTTTATCAGCAGCTAATCAATAAACTTGATTGGGCAAAAGTGTTTTTTCAACTGCCTTAATCTTAAGGCTACTCTTCCCAGCACCTTATGTTATAAAAAGGCAAGTTCAGAGAATCATTTGTACCTATGCTCATGCTATATATTTTCAGCAAATATCCCTTTGTAAAAGCTACTTGATGTTAATTGGCTAAATGATATTGGAAGACCAAAAACTGACAGTTAGTACCGGGGTCAATAGGAATGTGAGCAAAATATTTTGAAAGGTATCCTAACCCTGAGGGGAGATATAGCTAACTGTATTGGGGTCCCAATTTACTTGTGGGAGGTGGGATAAAAATGACTATTCCCGTATAGACTATATAAGTAACCAGTTCTTCAGAAACTCAAGACTAGAAATATATAAATAGGGATTAGGTCTGTGATTTCATTGATATAAGGATCTCCCAGGTGAGGGAGCTTCTCCACAAACACAAGTTAACATATTTTTACTCTTACAGAACTCCTTAGAGCCCTGCTGGAGTCATGGAATCAGTATATATTAGATGGACTTGAACCCACGTCTTCCTGACTTTAAGACTAGCTTGAGGGGCAGCTAAGTGGTACAGTAGATAGAGCACCAGCCCTGAAGTCAGGAGGATCTGAATTAAAATCTGGCCTCAGACACTTATCATTTCCTGGTTGTGTGACCCTGAGCAAGTCACTTAACCCCAATTGCCTCAGGAGAAAAAAGATGTCTGAATTATTTTTAAGGAAAAGTAAAAAACATGAATATAATTACTGCCATTCAAGCAAAAGAGTAGATTTTGGTGGCTCTGAGAGGAAGACTTTATTTTACTCCTATCCCACTGCAAGGTGCCTCATTAGGGTATCCTCTATATATTTCTTCCATGGAGATTCAAAAGTTAAACTTAAACCCAATTAAATAATATGGATGCTCAAATCAGTTTTCATGTGAGGTCCCCCAAGTTCCCACTCTCTAAGATAGAGGTGATTTGTACTTCAAAAGAGATCAAAGCACAGATTAAAGAAAATTATTACTTTTATCATACATAGTGTTCCAAGTTATTATTGAGATATATCAAAGTTAGAAAGATAAACCGGAACATATTTTGCAGAATTGACTTCCAGTTCAATCTCAAGGTGTGGTTCTAATTTCACTTCTTATACATACAAGCTGTCTGACTTCAGGCAATGTAACATCTCTTTTTCATAGGCAATTCTCAAGACTACAAAATGAAGAGCTGGTGTCAATATACTTTCAGAGTAAAAATTTCCTTACTGGGAGTTCCCTATGTCAACAAAATCACAAGTCACATCCAAAAAAACTATGTGTATATTTAGCTAGAGGTTATCCAGTGAGTATCTACTTGAACCTTGAAGAGTGGTGAACCTATAAGTGAATGTTCCAAGAGACATCTACTCTGAGATGAGCTAAGGAGAAATATAAGCCTGCTAAGAGTTAGTGGAAAGAAGCCCCAGAAATGACTTGCTGCTGCAAGGAGCATAAAGGAAAAAGAATCATAATTTCAGTGATATGTGGAGTCAGAAGAATGGCTGCCAGGCCCTGCCATAGCCTTCCAGTAACTTAACATGGAATGACTATTGGCTAAACATACAAGAAAAAATGGGAGAATGGCATGCTGACTTCATATGGTCTAAGCACTACTGGTGCTGCCCTAAGCAGGGGTAAAACCAAAAGACAAAAGACTAAGGCTGAGCCAATGTAAGATAGTGGTGGAACTGTCCCTATTTGCAAAGAATGGAATGGTGAGACTGCTTTCTTTATTTCAAAGCTTATCAGTGTTTCTTTCAAGTCTATTTTGAATTTCTCTCTACCTAGGTGGGGCAAGGGATAGAATGTAGAGCCTGGAATCAGAAAGATTCATTTCTGTGAGTTCAAATCTGGCCCTCGACATTTTAATAGCTATTTGAACCTGGGCAGGTCATTTAACTCTTTTGCCTCAGTTTTCTCATCTGTAAAATAAGCTAAAAAAGGAAATGGCAAACCAGTCCAGTATCTTTGCCAAGAAAACCCCAAATGAAATTACCAAAAGTCAGACATAATTGAAAACAACTACAACAATCTCTAAAATCCAGAAGAAAAACAAATTTGTAATTAATCCAATGCACTACTATATCTTTACATGTCTGTATGTATGTTATTTGTTCAAAAAGCATTTGAGAGAGAGACTATGATTGACTACACAAAGAAAGGAGATTCTCTTTTTAGTTGCTAAGATTTCTATTGGGTGAAATAACTGAGACAAAGCAAAGAGTTTTTATTGATAGCATATTTTTTGGAAATAGGGAATTAATTTATGATTTTATCAGTATAGGGAATTTCCTGATGAGGAAGCTCCTTCTACTAATATTCATGTCAATGACTTTCCTGAAAATTAATAGGTTTATAACTGCTTAGTCACATTAAAAGTGACTTGCCAGGGTCACACAGCCTGCATATGTCTGGGTTTTCCTGGCTTTGCAATGAGCCTTCTATCCACTTAGACCATATAGCCTCTCTTACAGCATATTATTAAACTGCTTTTAAGCAGAAATCAAAATGAATTCTGACCATCCAGGATTCTCCTGGGTATAAATGAGTTAACTTGGTAAATAGGAAGAGGAGAAAGTCCCTTTCTGAGGCAATGATCTTGGATAACTCACCTCTCCAAAGTTCATTCACACTTCTGGTTGAAAAGATTGTATCCCTATGTGATGATCAATTCTGATGGATGAGGCCCTCTCCAACAATGAGATGAGCCAAATCAGTTCCAAGAGAGCAGTAATGAACTGAAACAGTGAAAGAACTCTGGGAGATGACTATGAACCACTACATAGAATTCCCAATCCCTATATTTTTGTCCGCCTGCATTTTTTACTTCCTTCACAGGCTAATTGTACACTGTTTCAAAGTCCCATTCTTTTTGTACAGCAAAATAACTGTTTGTATTTAACTTATACTTTCACATATTTAACATGCATTGGTTAACCTGCCATCTAGGGGAAGGGGTGGAGGGAAAGAGGAGAAACAGAAGGTTTTGCAATTGTCAATGCTGGAAAATTATCTATGCATAAAATTTTTGTAAAAATTTAAAAAAAGAAAAGATTGTATCCCCCAAAGAGGGAGTATAAAGCAGTGATTGGAGAGAAAGCCATGGCTGAAGGAAGGTGTTAGGAATACAGTGGCTCCATCTCCACAAAGGTGGGCATAGAGAAAGAGAGTAACTAGTTTTCCCCAGCCAAATACCATTATTGTTAGATATGCATCAGAAGAGGGAAGTAAAATATCTAGTATTCACTGGGGATAATTTTTCAGGCAAATGAGAAGAAAAAGTTCTCCATCAACGGGCTCATCAATCGTTTTTCCAAGCTACATAGAGATTTCTCTTCCTCAAGGAAAATTGGATGTGAGAGAGGAATGTTCTGAAAGAAGCCTAGACTTGTGTCTGGAAGGTCAATAAAGCAGATATGGTCCCTAGGACTCTTCTCAGAAGTCACATAAATATTAATGAGGAAGCCCAGTCACAAGGGAAACTGCTTTTTTTTACTGAATTCTGTCCCAGTTGTTTCCATGCCCAGAACATTTCTTCAGTGAGAAGCCCCTTTGTCTATCTGTACATCCTCTTCCCCCAACTCGGTCTTGTCCTCCTGCCCTCTTCACCCCTTTCATTGGAAAAGTAACATTTTGGGTATTTAAATGACTCCTGAAAATTTTTCCTAATCTTCCCATGCCAACTCAATCAGCCTTCCCCCTCCATTTTCTAAACCAGAACAGCCCCATATCTGTGCCTCTCAGGGGAAACAGCCTCGAGTCAACTCAAAAGGAAAAGATGCCAGCAGTAAAAAATAGAAAAATTAAAAAGAATGGATATTGCAAAAAGCAAAAAGGCATCAATAGCAACTTTTCAATCCCAAGAGGCAGATGAATAGATCATACCATAAAGACTATAGGAAAATAGAATGGAAGAGCAGTTTACAATCCCAAGCCTAAAATAACAAAGAACAAATTCCTATTCTAAATTATTCCCTGGGACTATCAAGTAATGTCTACTTCATTGAGGCCCAGTGTATAAAATGCTGGGCCTAGAGTCAAGAAGACTTGAGTTCAAATTCTGCCTCAGAAACTAGCTGTGGGACCACAAGCAAATCATTTAACCTTTGTCTCTGTTTTCTCATCTTTAAAATGGAGATAATAATTGTACCCACCTCCCAGGCTTATTGTAGCAAATGAGATAATAATTATGAATCCTTAGCATTGTGACTAGCACTACATGAATTTATTATCATTATTATTACAGGAATTACATTTAATGTCAAATAAGACAAAGGACTTTTATAGTTGTGATCCTAAAAAATGTGAAAGTTAACTTTAAAAAACAAAGCTTCTAATTCTATGTAGGGAGTCAAAAAAGTCCATCATATTCTCAAAAAAAAAAAAATCCAGAAGATTTTAGGATGAAAAAACAACAAAAGGCTAAATCAAATCAACTTTAATTTAGCACAGCTTTCAGGCTAGCACAAAGGTAACTTATAAGCATTATCTTTTGAATGAAAAACAAGAAATGTGAAATTCTAAGATACTCACAAAGAAAATGTTAATTCTTCAGCAAAGAAAAGTAAAGTCATCCAGGCAAAATCATAATCAAGATAAAATGTTGTATGCATGCAACCATAGAACTAATAAGATAACAGATTTTGAAAAGGAAGGAATCTCAGAGGCTGTCTTGTCCAAACTCATTTTACCAGTAAAAAAAACTGGGACTGTCCAAGAGTACATTAGTAGTAAGAGTCAGAGGCACATTGACACATCATCTGCTTCCAGGACCAGGGTTCTTTCATTTGGGGCCTTCAAACTGCTTCATGTAATTGTGATAATATGTTTAGAAGAATTGCATATGTTCAACATATATTGGATTGCTTGCTTCAAGGACAGGGGGTCAGGGGAAGGGAGAATGGAACACAAGATTTTGCAAAGGTGAATGTTGAAGTCTATGCATGTATTTTGAAAATGAAAAGCTAAATAAATAAATAAATGAAAATTAATTATTTTTTTAAAAACTGCTTCATGTATTTCCTAATGTTCTAATGTATCATAATTCTTTCAACCTGGTACATAGTATTCCTGAGCTGTCATTAAACCAACTTCATGAACCCTTTCTATCACCTCAACCTATTCTAGTTTTTTGAGTAAGAAATTCAGACTTAATCACATCACAGATTTACCCTACCAAATTCATACGGGGGAAACTTTTCAAGAGGTGGGAGAATATCTGGAAATGGAAAAAGGCAAACATTAAGTATATTCCTTTGGAGGACACTAGGAAGATTTCCTTCTTGACTCACACTAAATGTTACTCACTAGTCATATCTCATTTTTCTAAAACAGACTTACCAATAGAAATGCTCTTCCACCATCTTGGTCACAGCTCGAGACACTGCTCTTTCATGGGGGCCAAGGTTTTTATTTAAGTTCACTCCAAGTTTCTCTTCCAAAAAGTCAATGATGAATTCTGTGCCGGACACTTTTTCCTGATTGTATTCAATCCAAGGCATTTTCCCTTGAGGGGAAAGTTTTCCATCAAAATAGTTCTAAGCAAGTGAATGGAAAAAGAAAATGAAAACATTAATAAAAACACCTCCAATTTCTGTCTGATTAAAAAATGAGTATGGAAGTTTTGTGACCCAGGAGGAGTGATTCATTTGGAGCTGGAGAGCCTGGGTTTAAACCCTGTCTTAATACTTACTATCTGCGTGATTTCAGAAAGACACAACTTCTCTGGACCTAATCTCTAAAACTGTTGGACTAGATGTCCTCAAAGTCCCTTCCAGGTCTAAAGCAATGTATCTTAAGTCTATGACCTGTGAGACAGTAGCTAAGAAAGCCATTGTGCTGATAAGATAAATGAATTTAATGTGCAAGTCTTCAAGAAAAGCCCAGATATTACTCATATCTAAGTAATGAGACATCTAATCTCATAAAAGCAAAGAGTAGGTTTAACCTAAACATAAATTGTTATTAAGAAAACTTGGTTGCTCATAAGTGATGTTTAATATTCTGTTTATAATAAAAATGTCTAATTTGAAATAATCACACATTAATAATTAATGATAGAGAGCAATATAAAGTTCACCAAGTTCTTTAGACATATCTTCTTGGAGCCTCACAACAACCTGGGACAATGTGGACCACAAATATTTGTGACACCCTTCATGAAGGGAAGTAGGTCGCTCCAATAAACTTTATCATAGCAAGAGCAAACCCAAGGGGAACACTTTTCCCTAAAAATGAAATAAGGGCCAGTTTTTTAATTTTTATTTGAGGGGAAAAAAAGAATTAATGTATCCTAATTCCATCCAACTCAACAAACATTTAATGAATATCTGCTGTGTGCAGAACACTGTGATAAGCACTGAAGAAAATAGGTTTCAATAAAAAAACTATCCTTGCCCTCTTGGAGCTACATCTTATAGTGAAAGATGCAAAAATAACCATAATACAATGTAGCATATATATGTATGAAAGATATAGCCAAATATAAATAGGGAACATTGAATAAAGACCTACACTTAAGACAGACAGACAGATAGATAGATAAATAGATAGACAGATATGACATATAGGGTGAGGTAAAAGTTACTTTTATGAAAAGGCTTTCAAAGAAATTACAAGGTATTTGGGAGAAAAAAAATAAAATTGTAGGCTGGAGTGTTTAGTGTTCTGGGCAGCCTCCATATAAAAGTAGACTCAAACTGATCATGGTCAAAAGAGGAAAACTAATACACTTATCCAAGGTTGGTCACTTACTGGCTGTGTGACACTGGGCAGATCATTTCATTCCTGTACTTCAGTTTGCTCATCTATAAATATAATATCTGTAAAGAGAAGGGGTCCTTTCCCACTCTATGATCCTTTGATGAATCTGGAAGTATATAGTGACTTTTACCTTGCTTTAATGTTCCTGATTATATTAAGGGATAAGAAAGCTAAAGTTTTAATTCAATTATTTAATTTACATAGCTAACTTAAATAATTATGGCAATTCTCAAAGTGGTCTTTCTTGTCTGAATTAACTGGTCAGTCATTTCAGTTATGTTAATTCTTTATCAGACCCATTTGGGGTTTTCTTAGAAAAGATACTGAAGTGGTTTGCCTTTTCCTTCTCCAGCTCATCTTACAGATGAGGAACTAGGGCAAACAGGAGTAAGTGACTTGCCCAGGATCACATAGGTATTAAGTGTCTAAGGCTGAATGTAAACTCAGGTCTCCCTGTCTTCAGGTTTGGTACTCTATCCATTTTGGCAACCAGCTGTCCTGGCTTGACTATATATATATATATATATATATATATATATATATATATATATATATATATATATATATGTATGTATATATATATATATAAATTAAATGCAATCTTCATTTTTTGTTGGATCTATCCTTAGGTTGAAGAAATTCTGACTAAATACTCAAAACTTCTATCAAATGTCTAGAATCAGCCCATCTTAGCATAAGCAAGCAAAAAAAAAAATGTTTATCTCACAACAGGGAAGCTATGGGATTAATTTTGTTTGTTGTTAAGTGAGTAAATAGAGGAGAAAGGAATAGTGTTGGTAAGAAGATAGAAATCTATTTGGAAAAAATTATTTAGAACTTAAAAAAAAGATAGTAATACATTTTCACTGTCAGTGGCTTTCTTCAAATTGAAGTTTCAGATACCCTACATATATATCAGACAGAGCTCTCAGAACTTCTGTTTCAGATTTTTTTTGAAAACAAATGACTAGGTCCAAATATGGATACCCTTTGACCTATCAATACAGATGCTAAGTCTAAAGAGATCAAAGAAAACGGGCCCCTATGTACAAAAATATTCTTAGCAACCCTTTTTATGAGCACAACGAATTGGAAATTGAAAGAATACCCATAATTTGGGGAATAGCTGGACAAGCATAAGAATGTAACAAAATACTATTATGCTATAGGAAATAATGAAAAAGATGGTTCCAAAGAAATCTGTGGAGATTTGTATGAGTATGGAGATTTGTATCTGTATGAGCTGATGCAAAGTGATCAGAACCACGAGAACAATTTATATAATGACAAAAATATTGTAAAACATAAATAATTTAATGACTTAGGAACTCAGATCAACGTAATGACTGACTGCAATTCCGGAGAATTTATAATAATATTTTTTTAAATAATAAAACATAGTCTGTACCATCTGGGAGAGAAGTAGTAATGAACTCAGTGTGTAGATTGAGGTTTGTGTTTTTATTTTTTTCTTGTAAGTGCCAATGTGGTGGGTTTTGTTTTTCTTGCTCTCATAATGGGAGGCAAAGGGGAAGGAGGAAGATATAAGACAAAGGAATGAAGGCTTGAAAATAAATCTGAATTTTAAAAAAATGAAATAAATAGCTATGGAATAATTTAGCACAAGAGCTGTGAAAAATAGCCACAACATTTGATTTGCCTAACTATGCTTATTTGTTATAAGAATTGTATCTTTTTTATGGGGTGGGTGAGGGAAAAAGATTTTGGGGGTAAGAAAGGAGCTAATGATAGTGCTTCCAGAAAAAAGAAAAAAGAAAAAAAAGGACAATCATTGAAGTATATTTTAATTTTTTTATTTTTTTTTATAATATTATCCCTTGTATTCATTTTTCCAAATTATCCCCTCCCTCCCTCCACTCCCTCCCCCCATGACAGGTAATCCCATACATTTTACATGTGTTACAATATAACCTAGATACAATATATGTGTGTAAATAACATTTTCTTGTTGCACATTAAGTATTAGCTTCCGAAGGTATAAGTAACCTGGGTAGATGGACAGTAGTGCTAACAATTTACATTCACTTCCCAGTGTTCCTTCTCTGGGTGTAGTTATTTCTGTCCATCATTGATCAACTGGAAGTGAGTTGGATTGAAGTATATTTTTAAATGTATAGAGGACAGAAAAAAGTTCATAAGAAAACAGACAATTTATAACTTGAAAGTAACTTGCTGAATTTATTATATACTTTTTTATGAAAGCAAGAAATTCATGGTTTCATATAGATGGTGTTCCAAAAGTCTTAAATAAACTTTAATAGCTTAAAAGTACACAAAGGCTTTTGGAACATCCTGTATAATCCTATACACATACACATACACACACACACACACACACACACACACATATAGTTTATGGAAATGTTCTCTTATTTTAATGTTCATTAAATTCAGAATTTTTTAAAAATGGAAAAAAAACACAATGAACATGCTTATGTGTGTTTGTGCTCATGTGCTCATCAGCCCCACACACACACACACAAAAAAAAAAAAAAACCTTGGCTAATTTTAAATAATTTTCTTAGATTTAGCCACAGAGGACAACTTCAAGTCTAAAGATCACTCTAGGAGAAGAGACCTCTATTAGAGGGAAATCCTTTCTGGTCAAAATCTGATCAAGTTCATGCTTTTCTCAATCTATCAATGAAAGAATAATACCTTCATGTTTCAATGCATCATTCTAACTAAAGAATAAAAATATTCAAGAAAGTATAGAAAAAGAATTAGTATTGAAGAAAAAAGCACTAAAAATATCTTGGGCAAATCATTTTTCACTTCTGGACCTCAGATTCCTCATTTGTCAAATAAAAAGATTGGCCCAACTGATCTCCAAGATCTCTTCCAGTATAAATTCTATTTTGACCATCTTGTATCTGAAAAAACTGATAGAGGACCCAGATCTTAAAACTCCCTGCTTGGTAGGTCAACTGCTCGATAGACCATACTGATCAAAACATCTTTATTTAAATTTTCATCACATTAAATTCAGGATCCAATATTTTGAAGTTAAAAAGGAGCTAACATCACTTAATCTGACTAATGACATTAAATATTTATATAACTCTTAGGGGAGAAAAAGACTTGAAAAGTAAAAGATATGATCTTAGGAACATGACATTTTTGACTGCCCTGCTCCCACTTAAAAAAAAATCCTTTAATCTTGCTAAAACTCCCTTTAGATCTAAAAGTCTGTATTTGAAAGCTTCCCAACCTAGGAAACTAGAGAAGAGGTTAGGGAGCTAAAAGAGTAAATAGAAAGATTCAAATGTTTATCTCCAGATGATGGGAGGAGAGGTGAATGGATAAGAAGGAACATGACCTGTACTCTAAAGCAGAGAAGAAAAACTCTTTGGCTATGCATAAGGACTTAATTGAGAAGGTTGACCCATGAGACTTTTAATAGCTATCTGAGTGATCTGTGTGTGTATGTACCAACTAGGCCAACTGACTTAAAAAAGAAGTAAAAATCAGTAGACTATCCCCATGTCATATTGATTATCTCAATTTGAATGAACTTTGTTCCTTACACTGAGAGGAAGGGGACTCTTGAAATGGAAGTTTGATTATACTGTTATATGGGGTGCCTGTATCAACTGATTTTAACTGTTTTGTTTGTTTCAAGAGAATTTACTGGGAGAGGGTGACATTTTAAAAATCTTTTAAAGTCAAAGACTATAACTCTTTGCCAAGAAAGTGCCAGTGGCAGCAGCAATGGAAAGCAGATGGCCAATTTGGAGGCAATGATGAAGTACAATAGTAACTGAGCAATATAACCCCTAAGCATTAATGGCAGACTGGGCAATATTGAGTTATATATTTTCCAAAGATAGTGATTAATGCAGCATAAACCTAGAAGAACTATAGATAGTGGGCAATGAAGTAATAAAAGAAATGGAGCAATGGAATATGAAAAGAGGAAGAACTGGTGAGATATAGAAGTACAGACACAGAAATCAAAAGACCATGATTCATAGAATTATTATTGAGAAACCTTCAAGATTACCTCCAGTAAATGTTAAGTCTGACTTAAGGTCTGAGTGATGAGTTATAATAGCACAATAATGTGGAAAGAATGGAAATTTACTTTAGGTTATTGAATTTTATACAAGAAATAAACAATGGTCCCTCCTTAACTCTCTACGGCTATTTTGTTTGACTTTTTCTAATTTGGATTATAGTTAGGCAGCAGAGGCTGAGTTCTTTTTAATTTTGGTATCCCTAGTGCCTATCATAGCACCTTATACATAGTAAGTGCTTAATAAATATTTGTTGAGTTATAAAAGAGCTCTCGGAAAGAGACTAACAATAATTTTGCAGATTTTCAAGAGCTGGATGGGAATTAAAAGCTCATCAAATCCAACCCAAACAGGTAGGTAAGCCTTCTACACCATCCCTGACAAGTGGGCTTCCAGGCTTAGCTTGATTGATAGGGGTTCCACTACTTCTTGGTATATATTTGATATACTCCATTTTCAGAAAGCACTAAGTGTAAGGAAGTTTTTCATTATATTAAGCCAAAATTTATCTCACTATCTTCAGAAAATATGCAAGATGTACAAAGCTAGACAACCCCAAATGTTCACAGAGACTATTTGTATCCGACCTGTGGCAGAACTTTCTGAGTTCATATTGATCTGATCAACCACAGTCAGACACACTAACTGACTCTAACATAGTGATGTGATTTTTGTCCTCTTCAAGAATGAAGGACAACAACCAACCAACCCCTCTATTCACTTTTATCTTCTATCCTGTGCTCCTAATTCTAACTTCTGAGGTCAAATAAAACAAGTATAATAATATTCTCATCCATATAACTGCCTTTTAAATACTTGACAAGAACCATCATTTATGCCCTAAAATATCCCTAAACCAGCTTACTAAGTATTCCCACTAATTCCTTCAGTTAATCCTCATGTGACATAGTCTTCAATCCTCTCATCACCTTGGTTGTGATGAACATGTTCCAGCTTATCAAGATCCCCCCCCTCATTCTGGGCACTGTGCTTCTGTTAATTCTATTAAAGTTTCTATTATTGTAGCCTAATGTCACTGCTGTTAGCCTTTTGGTGGCCATATGAACTTGTATAGTATATAGTATACTTGTAAAAAACAAAGCCTACAAATTTTCTTCCTATCTTCCCAATCTTGTATTTTTGCAGTTGATGTTTTGAACCAAAGTAATTAATTCATCCTGAGAAACTGCACCATTAAATATTTAGAGTATCTCTATAAAGGATACACTTTTTCTTTTACTTCTTTGTGAAACCTTTATACAGGAAGAGGTTTCCATTACAATTTCACGTAAATCAGAACACTGGGTATTTTAAAGCATTAATCAGAAATGGTCTTTTCTAAGAGAAAGGAGGTACGGGGAGTGGAAGGGGAAGAAGGAATCTTTCTACTTTGACGATAGTTTCTATGAAAATAAACCAGTGTCTAAACCATATAATTCTAAGCAGTTCAGCCTGATGTCAACTTTCACACTAGGGCCTGTGTTTGTCCCACCAAATAGTGGCAGGGCAGCATCTAGAATTAATTCCTTCAAAGCAGCTTCTGTGAAGATGGAAACCAAGTAGTCAGCTCAAACAACAACTCAGTCTTCCAACATGGTTGAGAGCAAAGAATGGTCAGGCTGAATGACAGCTGCAATCACTAAAGGCTTCTCTTCTATAGAAAGGAAAATAGCAGAATCACTTGAGCGTGGAGGAAAAAAATCTACAGAAAAAAAGTTCTGGAAGTAAAGAGTAGCTACAAATTGCAAACATTCTAGAGGTTCATTCAACTGTTGACAACACTGCCATTAAATGTGGTGGTGTTTGGTAGAGCGATTATAGTATTAAAACAGATGGATGCATATGTGGCCCATTCTTTCCTTAATTTAACATTACTACATCTTCCACAGAGGGCTGAATGCCAAACAATGACCCACAAAATCTGATGAAGGTAAGCAGTCATGGTGGACAATTTGGGCAAATATAAACAGTGATATCTCACATTTGTATCTAACACTTCATAGTAGTTCACTCATTTCATTTTATCCTCATAGACACCCACTGAGGAAAGTAGTATAAGTTTTTTTATAAGCCCCACTTTTCAGAAGAAGGAAAGGCTCTCAGAGAAAAGTGACTTGCCCAAAATCACATAGCATGCCAAGTAAACCTCTGCTCCTTGAGTTCTACCCACTGTACCATGCTGATGAACAAATAGAAAAACCCTAATTTTTTTTCCTAAAGAAGACAGAAAAAATAGCCACTCCAGTTACTTTACCCATCCATTACATTATTTTCTCTATGCAGAAGCAGATGGCCTGCATGAAAGAACAACACAGCAAGACTTAACTGCTTGCTGTTTGCCAGCTTCCTGAGAGCCCATAAAGAACCTGAAAGGCCTTGGGGGGGGGGGGAAGAGATTATGCTAATGTAAACTCTGATTATTATTATGTTTGTTTGAAAAGAAAATTTAAACTGTTTCAGGTAATAAAAATAAAGCTTATTATTTCAAATGGCTCTCTTAAAATTCTCCAAGAGCTTTAAAGTACAGGAATCCAATAACCCAGGTAACATTCAGAGCTCACCAAATACAACTGATCAATGGCCCAAATTCAAGGGATGATTGTTCACAGGAGGCTAGCCAAATCTGGAACTGGAAAGAATAGGCAGCTAGCTGGATTATTTCTCTCTCTTGGTTCTCTTCTCATGTGCCTAAACTCCAGTGAAAAGTGAGCATCCTTCTTTACCTCGACTCTCCTCCTACACTGGAGAAGTACTTTACCTTAATGATGACAAAATTGTCACTTCTTACTTCTTACTGTTCCAATCCTACCCTTCAAATAGAAAAGTAAGGATCTTTAAAGACTCAAGGGAACGAGTTTACAAGCACTGTCATTTTATAAAAAGAACTGCTAAGTTTTTTAAATTTTCCTTTGAGTAAACTAGATGGTACAGTAGATAGCTTTAAAGTTGGAAATAGACCTGTATCCAATCCTGTCTCATGAAATTTATGTAATTTATATAATATTAAGCTAGCTAGCTAATGGAATCTTGGGCAGTCACTAAATCTTTCTGAACCTCAGTTGCTTCATTTGTAAAATGTCAATAATAATAGCACCAACAATCATAGGATCATTTTTGAGAAACAATGGAGGCAACTGTTCATTTTTCAGTCTTGTCTGACTTTCCTGATCCCATTTGGGGTTTTGCTGACAAAGATATTACTGTGGTTTATCATTTCCTTCTCTACCTCTTTGCGAAGAGCAAACTAAGAAAAAAGGGTTAAGTGACTTCTCTAGGATTATACATTTAGAAAGTGTCTCAGTCCAGATTGAATTCAGGAAGATGAGTTCCTGACTACAGGCCGATAGTTCTATCCACTATGCCATCTAGTTGCCCTAATACAGGTAAAGGGTTTTGCAAAAACAAAACAAAACAAACAAGCAAACAAAAAAAACTTTCAGTCCTATGTAAATGCTAGCTATGATTACTGTTATTTAGACTTATGGTTTTAACACCAGATATTTCTTTGATTGTTAACCCAAACGTTAACTGATACATTTACCATTACACTTCCCATTTCTTTCACAGCAAACCCAATTTCCCACTAACAGCACCCAGAACAGAACCTGAAAACTTCAGAAGCTCAATTCCCATTTTCCTTGGAATGACTGGAATGTTCTGTTCTAACCTGAAATTTCAGCTGTAGTAGACAATTACATAGCATGATAACTTCTGGGAAGCACATCTATAAAGGGACTGTGGCCAACAACCAGGGGTATGCTGATAAATTTATAACATCTAGCTAGCTGGCTCTCTGTGGAAATAAATCTACCCAAAACAAACTTAAATTTAATCTGTTATTAACATTTTCTCCCTCACTTTCTTAAGTTCAGACAATCAACAAAATAATAAATCAGTCCCCATTTTAACAATCAGGTGGCGAGATCCTCTTTGAGCTAGATCCAGCACACTCTCTGCCAAATATTCTTTACCGAACAAATGCCCTAAATGTATTTAGGCTTGATATAAGAGGAAATGTCCTAATTATAAAGTGCTATCCACAAGTAGGATAAGCTTCCTTGGGAAGAAGCCACACACACATACTAACGCCCAGAACCCAAGAACCTCTCCCTAATGCCTCCGGGCCTGTGAAAAGGCAATATTAATGGAACACAGGTTCTAACAGGTTCTGCCAAGTTAGAAAGACTCTGAAGATGGACTGGCAAGACCATGTCTGTCATCAGAAAAGATCAGTCTATTTAATCAAAGTAGCTCATGACCAGAAGGTGGACCAACAGGTGATGACATTTTTTTTTGTCCACAGCAGCTCCATAAAGACCATCTAGTAAATAATTGATCAGTACTGGCAAAGAGAGCATCAACATCAATGAAATTCCAGAACTATAAAGTATTAAAGAATCACCCCAAAACAAAGGGCTTAGCAAAGCCAAATAGAATGGTTTAGTAAGAGATGTGGCCAGTGTGATTCTCTCATAGCTCAATGCTTTATAGTGATATGTGAGGAAACTAGAGTTTAGAGAAGTTAAATTACTTACCCAAGATCACAAAGCTAATAAGCTTCTGAGATAGAATCTGAACCCAGGTCTTACTCCAGAGCTTTACAATCCAAATATTTCAATTGCTACATTGTTTTTAGGCTTATATCACTAGCTCAGGCAGAGCAACCAAAGAACCCTAGTTCTGATTATTTAATTTCAAACAAGCCAGTTGGTAGCTGCCAATGATTAAGCTGGGGAACTAGAGTTAGGAAGGTTTGAATTCAAACTTGGCCCTAGACCCTTATTTAGGCGTGTGACCTTGAGCAAATCTATTTGCCTCAGTTTCTTAAATTGTAAGGGAAGAATAAAATTACCTCACAAGATTGTGATGAGAATCAAATGAGATATTTATAAAGCACTTAGGCTATCAGATTATAGGCACTTAATAAATGTATGTTTCCCTTTCCCTTCCTCCTAAAATCTTTCTATCCAGAAAGACCCAAGGAAATAGAGAACCACACCCTTCCCTTCAATCACAGCAAAACAAACCTAAAATCTATCCAAAGCTCATGCACAATCATGGTGTAATACTATTATTCAATTTTGTCCATATGAGAAGAATTATAACATCATTGACACAGTAAGGAATTTTTCTTCTGATTCCTTCTCCCCTTCTATTTCCCCTCCACCCACCCCACATTTATTGACATTTATTGACTTTTCCTTAAATGAATGAAATAAGAATGGTTCAACTGCATAGTACAATAGAAAGAGCACTAGATTTTGAATCAAACATCCTAGATTTGAATTCTAACCCTACCATTTACTACCTATGCGACTTCAGGCAAGTTGTTTAATTTGCCTAAATTTTAGAGTTCCTCATCTGTAAAATTAGGGGGATTGGACTAAATGGCCACAAGCTCTAAATGTATGCTTTTGTGATCTGAATGGAAGGAAAGAAGGAAAAAGGGATATGTTAAGCATCTACTGTGTACAAAGCACTGTCCTAAGCACTTACAAACATTATCTCATTTGATCCTTATAACAATTCTGGGAGATAGGTGCTATTGTGATCCCCATTTTACAGTTGAGGAAACTAAGGCTGACAAGTTAGATCACATAGGTAGGAAGTTTGTGGGGCCAGATTTAAACTTCCTGACTCCAGGTTCAGTTCTCAGCCCATTATAACACTTCATTGTCTCCTCCATCTATAAAGTGAGAGACTAAATGACCAGGACATAAGAAACAACTAAACAATGCCAAATTCTATAGTACTTTAAAATATATACAAATGCTTCCCTCAAACAAATTAACTTCCTGATTTTACAGTTGAGGTCTCTTGGGCTTAAAAAAGTAAAGTGGCAGGACTTTCATTTATCCCTTTGGTCTAGTCAGTGTCCAAGATGGATTCCTTAAAAGGTTGGGAAGTCATCTTTCTTGGTCTTTAGATGAGTCATTAGTACTTTTAACAAGTGGCTAAGAACTGTTCTCAAAATCCACAATGGAAATGGGAAAGAAAAGAAAGAAAACAGCCAACACTAATAATAAGATCACAAAATCATACATCAATAGAGCTGGAAGGGACCCGAATTCCATTCCAACTTCTTCACTTCACAAATGGCAGTTAGGCCCTGAGAGGTTTATTGATTTCCATGATTGTAAATAGTAGAAATAGGATTCAAATCCAAGTCCTCTCACTCTAAATCTATCACTCATCTACTCTAACTCTACAACATATTATTTTTATCAATCTGCCAGTATTCTGAAGAACAATCTCTACTCTTCCCCACACTTGTAATAATAGACAGAGCCATGGTCTAAAGAAAACTCAAGTTCAAATCTAGCCTTTAACACAAAAACAGTGACCACAGATAAATTATTATATTTTTTACCTTGTTTCCTTATCTACAAAATGATTATAATAATCTCTGACAATCTACCCATTAGGATTGTTTTGAGCCTTAAGGGAAATTATGCATATCAAGAATATGACAATTTTGAAAATAATATAAAAAGGTTAGTTATTTTTAGAAGGGAACTAAATAGACCAGAGAGTCTCCTTGTCTTCCAAATATCTATATGTCTAATTAAGCTGCTTCCAAGAGAAAAGGACTTTCTCAATACCACCCCACCCTTCTAACATACCCACTAACTAAATTCATATTTGCTTGCCCCGATGTCAACAGGAATTCCAATGCAAGATCAGTTACAGCTTTTTAAGATGAAGACTAAGAGCTAGGAGTAGCAGCACAAGAAATCATCATAGGCTACTTGACATTTGGTCCATTCCAAACACTCTGGAAAGCTTTCAGATATAATGGTATTCCCAGCACAAAAACAAAGCTGCCACAATCAAGGACTTTCATAAATCATTTATATATCTACCTCAATTCTACCCACATGAATCAGCTAAATGGAGCAATTATAGATTCATCAATCAATCAACAAGCATTTCTTGAACATCTACTATATACCAAATTATTATGTTAGGCTCTAGAGATACAAAGATGAAAATAAAATATTCCCTGTCTTCAAAGAGCTTACAATCATTTGGAAATGTCTTTTAAAAGGTGATTACCAAAGATTACGGAAAATGACAAATACTAAACACTTTCTAACACCTTTTTCTCAGTTTTCCATAGCAACTAAGTAAAGATTTCCTGTCTGTTACTATCTCTGAGTTATATCATGGACATTTATGATATAAAAACCAATTCTATTATTTGCCTTTATAATTTTTTACTTCACAGAGGAGGTTGTAAAAAGAAATTTCTTTCTCTGAAGATTTTTAAGAAAGGATCGACCAAGAAAGTTTAAATACAAGATGGTTTGTAAACAGGGGATAGAATAGATAGCCTCTTTGGCTTCCTGCCACCATGATCCAATCAAGCATTTAGTATCTCCCAAACAAAAAATATAATACTGAGTGGAGCAGTGTATGAGTTTTAAGAAATACCTTAGTTTTTACTATCTCTCAGAAACTTTATCAGAAATGAAATCTTTTTATTGTAACATCATCATGACAAGAAACAGCCCCTTGCAGTCACAGAAAATACTGCTAGGAATTTGCTAATCACATGACAAGAAACAAATAAGTTTCATAGATCTCCACAACAGCATAAGAATGAAAAAGAGAGGAAATGTTAGTGAGGATAAAGCAACCTACAGAGATACCATTTCTTAAATAATGACAGGTTAAGAAAAAACACTGTATTCACTAAGTACCCAAATCTAGAATCAACATTCAGTGCCTTAGCCCAAGTATAATAATGAAATGCAAAACATTTCACTAAGTTAACTTCAGAGAAAGCAAGAAGCAATACACGTGGCCTCAGAATATACCTAAAAATAAAGAATAAGAATAAAAAAAATCTATATTGGGGCAGCTAGATGGCTGGAGAGAGCACTGGCTGTGAAATCAGGGGGACCTGAATTCAAATCCAGTCTCAGACACTTAATACTTTCCTAGCTGTGTGACTGTGGAAAAGTCACTTAATCCCAATTGCCTCAGGGGAAAAAAGCCATATAAATTCAAGAGAGAATAATTTATATGGTTAGCACAGTGAGCCTGGTCAGGCCAAAAGAGTAGTATTTTAACTCAAAAAAAAAAAAATTCCAGTATACAATGGGTCACTTTATCAAAGAATCACAAAATCACAGAATTGGAAAGGACTTCAACTCATCTACTCTCATCCCAAATTGAAGCTCAAATTCCCTCCATAATAACCCTGAAAAATCATCACTTAAAGTAATGGATAACTTCCAGTGAAGGATAACTCATTATCTTCTAGGATAAACCATTCCATGCTGGAGTAGCTTTAATTGTTAGGAAGTTCCTCTTTACATATTGGGTTGAAATATGGTTTTCTATAACTTTTGCCTGTAGTTCCTAGTTCTGCCCTGTGGAGCCAAGCAGAATAAATGTAATCCCTCTTCTTCACAAAGAAAGATTAGTTAATATATCCTCTTGTGCCATCCTTAAGCCAGGTATCTAAAAACATCAACAAACATTGAGAACTGTGATGTCCATAGAGCTAAGGGCACACCATAGACCAATGAAGTCTAACTAAGGTGCCAAGCATACACTCAGCATTTCTGCTGAATCAAATTAAATTTTCTATTACCAGTAGGCCCTATTAGGGTGAAGGTTGAGGTATAATGGGGAAGGAGGGGGAACCTCATATGCACAGAACATGCACAGATGTACCTGGTAAGGTAAGTCGGCCATCCTTAAATAAGTTTCCATTTTCAAACAGAAAGGAGACAAACTGGGGACACCATTGTTTGGCCTTGAGAATTGATGCAAAATAATAGCATCTTTGGAGTCAACCTCTTGCTCTTTCCTGTCAAAACCAGAACAGAAATAAAAAAAAAAAAAAAACAACAACAACAACAATAGAACACAGTGTTATACATTCAGAAAACTGAGTTCAAAAACTACTAAGGCACAAACAGCTCTTTAAGCAAATAGTAGACCTATTTTATTCATCAAGTCTTAAGGAACTCTAAAGCACTTAGCTTACAAAAAGGAAGCTTAGCTAATACATAGGAAAAGATTAGGAAACTTTAGAAGTTCTCACTAAATAGACAGTGTCTTAAGGGCTTAGGAAAAAAATTATTTCATATTTCTATGGTTAAGCATATAATGATAACGATGTTGATGACAACCAAGGAATACTACAATGATGATCTTTATATCTCATTTTTGTATTTGCAAAATGCTTTACTTATGTAATCTCATGTAAGCTTCACAACAACCCTGTGAGGTAAAAACTACCAAAAATGTGTACAATTCCTCATTTTGCAGATGAGGAAATCTAAATTCAGAGAAGTGGTTTATTGACTTATCCATGATTATCAAACAGGTACTTGTCAAGACTTTGACACCCACATCTTTCTGACTCCAAATCAGGCACTCTATCGACTATACCAGGCAATTTCTCCTCAGGTATAAGGAGGCCTTGTGAACAAGAAACGCATTTTTCTGAAAAAATCCATTTCATTAACTATGGACTATATTAGGGCCAAGTTGGATAAGACTGAAATAATTCAATCTACTACAAGTATAAAATCACATCATATATAAATACCCAGAAACAACAGTCTGTCTATACATATACCACCAGAATTGCCTACAGGAAACTAGCTCAGCTAAATGGTTTAGATCCAAAGATCCAGGAATCATGAAGATTGGACTTCTCATCATCTTCTCTTTGCTCCCAATATCAGCTGCTTTAGCAATGTCCTTTTCTGTCCCTTTCAGTAGCATGTTTCCTGTCCTCATGATCTATAGCCTAAACAATTGCTTTAACATTTTCATCTAAAAGAAAGCATTTGTATATGAAGAAAGAAAAACTTATTTTCATTCTCCTCTTTTGTTTGCCTCACTCTCACATTTCTTTCTCATTTTATTTTTAAGTTTTAGCTACTTTCCTCTTGGAAAGTACTAAACTACTCATTGGTATCCATGAAGCACAGATTATCAATAATAACAGATAAAGTGTTCTTATCCCTTATCCCTTTCTCATAAAGTCCTCCTATATCCCTCCCACTCTATTTATTTCAGGAATTGATTTGAATTGTCACATATTTTTTACTCTATAATTTTTCCAAATCAAATGACAAAATTTATGGAGACTCTTAACTCTTGATTTACTTATTTGTAAGCTTTATTTGAAGTAGTATTATACCCCCTCACACTTTCTTCAGCCTCAGTATTTGAAAATCAACAGACTCTGAAATCAAATATGACCATTTAGTTAAGAGCAGGCCAAAGTACTTTAAGGTCTCACTATGCCAATAAGCATGTGCTTACCGTTTTTGATAAATGAGATTAAATTCTCTGCCACTACTCTCATGATGGGTGGTACCATGGAAAAACACTACACTTATAATCAGAAGAACTGGACTCAAGTCCTAACTATACTAATTGCCAGCTATGTGTATTTGCCTCAGGAAAATAACAACCTCTTCCAACCTCAGTTTCCTCATCTGTAATCAGGCCACCTTATAAACATGTACTTACCAAGACTTTTATAAAACTCACAAAATGTTAAAGTTAGTGATTATCTATTTTACCCCCATACTTTAACATATAAAGATCCAGAGAGGAAAAACATTACTCAGTGTCACACTTTTAATTATTGGCATAACCAAGAATGGGGTGGCTAGGTGGTGAAGTAGATTGCCTGGAGTTAGGAAGACTCATTTTCCTGAGTTCAAATCTGGCCTCAAACACTTATTAGCTGTGTGATCCTGGGCAAGTCACTTAATCCTATTTGCCTCAGTTTCCTCATTTGTAAAATGAGCTGAGAAGGAAATGGCAAAACATGACAGCATCTTTACCAAGAAAACCCCAAATGGGGTCAGGAAGAATCGGCAAGACTGAAAAAGGACTGAACAAGAACAAATGACCCAAGAATACTACCCAGGTCCTCTGCCTCCCAGGCCTGTGCTCTTTCCATTTTACTCTATTCTTCAAGATAATGCAATCAAAAGTTTATTATGTAATCAAAGTCTATATAAAATGAACAAATTCAATAAACATTTATTAAGTGCCCTGCACAAAGTAGGTGCTTTTTAAATAATTGAAAAATTATTTGTTATTATACCTACTAAAAGGCATTTTCTTCTTTATTGCTCTTAGGTTTCATCTACATTTGAAATTATCCCATTTAAGTAAATACAAGATTATTTTTTAAACTTTGCACAGATATTTACTAAGAATACCAATATTTAGAGAAGGGAAGCATAGCTTTAAAATGTTTGCTTTTCCAAAATTTTTGCCACATTAATGACCATAAAACTGAAATTAATGAGTAAAAGATTTTGAATATTCCTCTTTATTTGTCAAAAGAATGGAAATAAGTTGTTCTTTCTGTAGATACAAATGCTTTCTTTTAGATGAGAATGCTAAAGCAATTGTTTAGACTATACTTAAAAAGCACTAAGTAAAGTGTGGGTCAGTTATCTAGGTATGTAATTCGAAAAGGTTGGACATCAAATGAGACATTTTTAATTAAGGATAAACATAACATGAACCCCTTATCATGCTCCATAAACACAACATGAACCCTTTATATAAAGATAGCATCTAGTGTTACATGCCCAACACATACTAAATACTTAATAAATTCTTATAATTGATTGCTTGAATTCACTTAAAATTTTTCTACAACTTACTACTAGATGACACAGTGGATAAAGTACTCAACCTAGAATCAGAAAAAGCAGAGTTCAAATCCCACCTCAGATGCTTACCAGCAATGTAACCTTGAGAAAGTAATTTAATTTCAATTTGTTCAAGTCAAATGGAGATAATAATAATAGCACCTATCTCACAGGGGAGTAGTGAGGGATAAATGAGATATTTGTAAAGCTTTTGCTTTATAAATGCTAGCTTTTGCTACTTTTATTATTACTGAATAATTCACATTTTGTGCCTATTTTCTTGATAATTGAAATTGGGCATATTAGAGTTTAGCCTAAATCCAGCCTAAATAAACTCACAGTTTGACTTTGGTATAACTCTTTCCTTTTCAGCTATCTCTATCTAAGAACTTACTGAAGACAGCATAGGATAAGAGAAAAAGTACTGGTTCTAGAATTTTTTTTTTAAATTATCTGTGTGACCTACAGCAAATCAATTAATCTTCTGATTTGTAAATGGTGTGTGTGGGAGGAGTTGATAGGCTCAGAAGTTACTTCCAGTTCTAGATCTAGGGCTAAGTAGGAGACATTAGGTATTCCATTTGGATCTGCTTTCCTGGGCATTACCTTACTATCTGGTCCTTTTCCTTCCTCTTTCCCCGTCAAAACTTTCTTGAGTACCTATCATTTAGGGAATATCTGTCACCAGTGAGGAGTATTAAAAATACAAAGAAATTTCTTGATGACTAGCTCTAACCACTAAGATATATTTCAAGGTTATTTCTGGAATATTTCTGGAAGCTAATTTTTGAGACTACATCTACATATATAAATAACATGGAGAACTGAGATAAATATGCCAAGGTGGTGGGGTTGAAAAAAAACAACATCTTATGGACTGAAATCTAATAAAGATAAAATTGGGTTCCTATTTCAGTTCCTCAACATCCCTCCATTAAAGTCCTACACTAATGACTAATGATGGACTGAATTTTCAAAGGCTATGCTGGAAGGGTGCAAATTCTATTAGACTCCCTACTAAACTCAGTAGTTCCAGCAGTGGTCTGTTCATGAGCCAGCCACACTAATGTGTAGATAAGAGTGGCCGATAGGTAATAAAATTCTTTCCCCAAAACAATTAATGAAAACCATCTCAAAAATCAGGGAGAAGTAATCTGCATCAGTAGAGGGAGTCCTCAAATAGATATAATTATAAATTATTGAAGTAGTTACATATGAATTGCCAAAAGCATTTGAATAAATTGCTTCAAAATTGTGTTTTGCTTTGCATAAATAAACACATCTTGAGACATAACCTTGTGTGAGAAAAAAAAATAGACACAAATATAACCTATAGTGTTAAGAAAATCAAAATAGCAATAAAGTTTGAAGCAGAAAACTCTTCAGATGTGGGCATGATGGTTTAAAATGCAAACTCTTTTCCCATAGCTACGCTGTATAAGATTCCTATCCTGCAAAGTGAAGGATCCATAAATACAAGACAATGTCATCACACATTCTCTTCCTCAAATGTGAGTGTTTCTGATTTTTGTTTTCTATAAATATTATTTAATAGTTTTCTGAAATGGGAATGGAGAATTGGGCTGTTTAAATACTATTTTAAAAAGCAATAGAAAAATTTAAAGGTCATTAAAAAGTCTCTGTTTACACTATTTTGTAGAAGATTCTCCACACATACACACTAGGTGAAAAACAAAAACAAAAAAACAAAAGTCTGCATATGATTCTCTTTATAGGAATTTCCCAAAAGAGATTTTAGCCCTTTGAAGATGATTTATATAAAATTGGCTAATGTGTATCTTGGTCCTAGAGACTTTTCAGCAATTTAGGGAAGACTTTAAACCTATTATAATTTTCATCACGACTCCAGCCACCTAGTCCATGAACCATCCCTCAGGACACCAGCTCATCCTTCAAGATAATAAACACTTTCCTTTCCAGGTACCTGAAGCCACCATTTTCGGAGATTCCCCACATCTTTCCCTGTAAACAAACTGCAGCAATCTCTACTATCATTTCTAGCACTTCCAGGCTTCCTGGTAAAGGCAAGCAAATAAACACACGTGGAGCCCTGACTCTCAGATGTTCTCAGTGGGCACAAGGTTATTCATGTGGAAGTTGAAGCTGGCAGGTCCAGCAGCCAGATCCACAAGGTGGTATGAAATAACAAGAAAGCTACCTTATTCTGTCTGCAGGCAGTTCTAAACAGGTTAATACTGCATCATTTTCCAAGGCTGCCCACACACTTCCTCTCAACATTGAAAGCAGCCCTTCAAAGACACTACTACATTAAGAGCTGCTGAATTTGTAACTACAATCTCTGACAAATCCAAGGGAGGGACTGGTGGGTTAAATTGAGGGTGATGAAAACTCATTCCAAAGACTTCCAAACAAGTGCTGCAGCCAGTTTTATTTTGTTCACGAAATAAACAAATCCTCGGCCTAATTCAATTCCCCAAACCTAGGCTAATCAATAGTAATATAGGCAAAACTTAAAAAAAAAAAAAAAGAAAGAAAGAAAGTGCCTGGCTATTTCCTTTCATGAAGACCACTGCCCTGGTAATTTCTGCATAACACCTCTCTGGGTTTGGGTACTTTCTCAGTTCATTCAGCAGCTCAACCTCCAGGAAACTCAAAAATTGCACACAACAGCAGGGGACTTGAGACACCTTCGGGGGGAACAGCTACCTAGAGTGCGGGCATTTCTGTAACCTGTCCCGACATAGGGAAGAAAGGAGGGGCTGAGGCTCACCTGCCTAGGGTAGGGCGCCTGGCTCGCCCCCGCCCCCACCCGTGTCAACAACGCCCCAGACTGCAACAGCAACAACAACAGCAGCTGCTGCAACAACAGCCTCCGCAGCCTGCTCAGGGGCCCTCTGCCAGTCTCCCAGGGCTCGCAGTCTCTCGGTCTCACCTAATGGCCAGGAGCTCGTGGAGCAGGTACGCCGCTGCAGCCAGCAGGGCTCCCCCAGTCAAGTACAGGGTTTTCTTCCACCAGGAATCCGAACCCAACCCTGCCATGATCCCTCCGTAATCCTGCAAAGGGAAAGCGATGATGTCCCCATAAAAGGTATAGGGCTCCTCAGATCCGGCCCACAAGCCGAAGGAGATGCTCTGGTTCCGGCTCAGATCCACCACGCACGACCTGGACGAGGCAAAGCCAATCCCCCAGTGCATGCTGCGCGGCTGGCGCCCGGCGGCCTCCGGCTGGCCAGGGCGATGCGCATGGGACAAGGAGGAGGAGGAGGAAGAGGTGATGGAGGAGGGCTCCGAGCCTGGGCGTCAGGAGCGCGAGCGAGCTCAGCGAGCAGCTGGCGCGGAGAGAAGTGGGGAGATGGAGAAGGAGGAGGAGGAGGAAGAGGAGGAGGAGGAAGAGCAGAAGGAGGAGGAGGAGGAGAAACAAGAGCTGGAGCAGCAACAGCAGCAACAAGAGGAACAGCAGCAGCACCTGGCCGGGCTTGTTCTGGCTCTCTCTGTAGCGATCGAAGCCGCAGCCACCACCGGCGCATCCTTCAGCTGCCTCTCTGCTTTTCTTTGTGCCCAGAGGAGCCTGTGTGATGTCATTGCTCCTCAGGACGGGAAAATAGATGGGGGAGAAAAAATCACCTTCGTACCTGCCCCACCCCCACCCTTCACCCCTCATTTCTCAAGTCCCTCCTCCTTCTCGTCCTCCTCCTGCACCGAGCTTCTCGGACCCAGACCGGGGAACCACGGGCGAGGCCATGTCTAAATCTGGGGCTGAGCCCTCACGGCCCGGAGTCCATGGTCTCTGCGCCTCTAAGCGGCGCTCGCTGCGCAGCACACCCGAGAAAAGATCTCCCTGGACCAGAAGGGCTGTGGCAGGCTGGGAAGTCTGCCGACAATGAGGGAGCTTCCTCTCCGCATTCTCCTAGGGGGAGCGGAGAGGAAGCAAGGATCTTACAAGGTCCCCTCATCCTCTCCGCCCTCCGCGCCTCATCCTCTTCCTGTGCCCTGCCTTTTGTATTTGGGAAAGGTCACGGGCATAGGGCACAACTCACCTCAAGCTAAGAGTTCGGACTAGCAGACCTGAGCTGCGGGAGCTGGGGAAGGGGCAAGGGAAGGGGGCAGGGCCGGGAGGGGAGGACCCGGATTGATGTTTGGAATTAGACTACACACTAATCATCCAGTTTCTGTTTGAAGAAAAAATCAGTCAGCTAACATTTTTTTAAAGGACCTACTATGTACACAGAAGGTTGTGCTAAGTATCTTGGACGGAAAGAGAGAGAAAGAAAGAAAGAAAGAAAGAAAGAGAGAAAGAAAGAAAGAAAGAAAGAAAGAAAGAAAGGGAGGGAGAAAGAGAGAAAGAAAGGAAGGGAGAAAGAGAAAGAAAGGAAGGAGGGAGGGAGAAGGAGGGAAGGAAAGAAAGAGGGAAGGAGGGAAGGAAAGAAAGGAAGGAAGAAAAAAGAAGGAAAGAAAGAAAAGAAATTTAGATTTCTTTATGTGTTCTTTGGAATATGAAAGGTATGAGTGTTTTGATCACTCAAAAAAACTAAGAGTAAGAAAGTTAATCCTTTGCAAACCCCCTCAAATATTGCTTCCTTTGAGATTTTGGGAAGGGACTAATGGGATCCACATCCAATATTTTTTGGTTTAACAAAATCTTCCAGAATTTAAGGTTGTGAAGAACATCAACATACTTCTTAAGTGTCCAAAACCCTGTGCTGGGATTTATGAAGGGCAAAGATAGGGAGTTTTCAATGAGCCAGGAATGGCAATAAGGGAACTTTTGGCGGCACATAAAAACCTGGGTTTAAGTCCCACCTGTTTTACATTTTAGATGTGTAACCCAGAGCAAGTCACTTACTCTTTTCAATGACCAAGTCAATTCTGAAAGTATATAATTGCAAAGGTGTTGAATCTCCTTGAAACAAGGAATTTCCCCAGTCTGAGCCCCTATGCCAATGAAATCAGAAGTCAGGTTTCTCCTTAAAAATCAATTCATATACATTTGGTAAATGCCTGCTGTCTGCTTCTAAGCATAGGAATGCCAAAAGAAGCAAAAGACATTCCTGCCCTCAAGGAACTCACAATCTAATGGGGGGGGAAAAAAAAAAAAAAGAATGCATGGTAAAACATTAGAATCATGCAAAACAAAATGCTCTGTGATGTTTCTGGAAAAAGTAATTAAAGACCTGGTGGACTGGTACCATATTATAGAGGAGAATTTGAAGTTTATAAGACCTCAAATTTGGAGCCAGAAGAGAACCTCAGAGGTCATTTAATCCAACCTGAATTATGAGAAAACTGATGTTTAGAAAGTTGAAATGATGCACTCAACATCACACACACAATAAATAGGTAATAAGACAGGCATGAAGCCACTCAGCTCTTTAGATACTAGATCCAATGCTCATTCTAAACGAACACTCTGGAGATGAATTAGAATACTCAAGTAAATGAGAATGGGGGTCTCTATTGTGATGGTGGCAGTAGAAATAGAGAGAAAGGGATAATAATAATTCTTCTGTCTTAGGTGTCTGGGAAAGATCTCAGGCATAGGGCACAACTCACCTCAAGCTGAGAGGGATATTTGGACTAGCAGACCAGAGCTGCTGGAGCATTATTGTTATAGGTTTTGTAATGCTTTACAACAGAACCAGAATGGCCTCTTACCTGTAAATGGCCAGAGCTGAGCAGAGCAGGTTAGAGAGAGGAGGGTCAGGGATCAAATGAAGTTTAATAAATTTCAGAATGAAGAAAACACTTGCAAGCCATTCCTCTCCCTCATTCCCCTCCCCACTGTCCCTAAAGGAGGGTGTGGGAACAGTCTCTAAGTTGAGCCTTATGATCATTCAGTAGAGTACAGAACCAAAATGTGGTAGGAACAGCAGTGAAATATCTGGTTCAGTTTACCTGGCAGTTACAAGAAAGAGATTGTGAGTATATCAAGAAATGTGATAGATAGCTTTCAGGTCCTGGGAAACAGGGGGAAGTCTAACAAATATAAACAGTGATACTAATAAGAAAATCATATGTCCTTCAATGAATATCTGGTTCTAGTCAAAGCAATACACTTTGCCAGAGTGTAAGATCATCCAGAGCACAAAGGATTATTATGTCATGCTCACAGTACAACCTGCTTGCTGGACCTTAGCTCTTGAAATAGAGTGTGTCTAGATATTTTGACCCTCACAACAACCCTGTGAGAAATATATTGTGATTAATCTCATTTTACGAGAGAAAACATGAAGGCTTTGAAAGATTAACTTACTTGCCCATCATTCCATAGAAACTAAATCATTGAGATAGGATGGGCGTTAAATTCAGTACCTCTGACTCTGAGCACTCTATTGCCTTTATCAAGCTGCTTTGAGAGGGGTGATGCATTTGAGATGTGAATAACATGTAATCCATAGGACATGATAGCTGATTGGATATGAGAAGTTTAAAAAAAAAAAAAAGAGTCAAAGTTAACCCTCAGGTTATTCACCCTTGATGAACAGAGATGCCCAAAACAGAAATAGTGAAGTTGAAAGCAAGATTAGGCTGAACACAAAAGGGGATGAATTTTATTTCAAACATGTTGAAGGTTAGGTGCCATCAGAATATCCTGTTGTAGATGTTAAGTAGATAACTAGAGCATTTATTAAATTCCTACTATGTGTCAGTCACTGTGCTAAGCACTAAGGATACAAAGAAAAGCAAAGAATTAAAAAAAAAATCTACACTCTCTGCACTCAAGGAATTTACAGCCTAATGGACAGAAGTCTGAAGAAAGGTCAGGATTGTAGATATAGATCCGGGAGTCGTTTTTTCATGGAGACAGTGATGGAAGCCATAGGAGTGAATAAAATTACCGAGGGGAAAAAAGGAAAGAGAGAGAGAAGAGGGCCAAGGAGGATGCTAAATAGATCTATATTAATGATCAGAAAAGGATAATAGACAAAGTACAGCACAAGAGCAGTTAGAGAAATTGGGGTCAGGGTTAGGGTAAGCATAATAAATTCTTTGAGGCCAAAAGACAAGACTAATGGAGTTGATCAATAGTATTTTAAACTGCAGAGGGCTCATCAAAATTAGGCTGAAAAAAAAATCACTGATTTTCAAAATCAGGAAAAAATGACGACTTTAGAGAGAATAGTTTCATTTCAGTGGTAGGGGAAAAAAAATGATGGAAAGGATTTGAAAAAGTCCAACTCTTTGTGACCCTTTTTGGGGTTTTCTTGGCAAAAATACTGAAGTGGGTTGGCATTTCCTTCTCTAGTTCATTTTATGGGTAAAAAAAACTGAGGCATATAGAGGTTTGACTTGACTAAGGCCACATAGACAGTAAATGTTTGAGGCCAGATTTGAAGTAAGGTCTTTTGACTCCAAGTCTAGCACTCTATCACTACACTAATTAGCTGCCACCAGATCGGTAGTGACTGACCAAAAAAAAAAAAAAAAAAAGTGCTGTACTCTCTTTTGAGAAATAAGCTTGCCAAAAAAATTACCAAAATTCAAGCATTTTTCTGCTTAGATAGCAAAATGTCATAATTAAGAAGAGTTTCCTGAGACTCTCCAACATCTCTCCCAATTAAATCATTTTGAAATCTCAATTTATAGGATTCTTTAACAAGAATATCGCACAGCCAAGGCTGAGCAAGGTAACAATTTTATTAAAAATTTGTTTCGTCTACTGAAGTGTATCAGGTTTATTTCACAAAATCTCAGTCTTCTTAATGAAATAGAAGTATAGGCTAGATGCTTTTAAGTGTGGAGGTCAGTGTGAAGATAAAGATGAAAGGAGAGAAAAGTCTCTTCCCCCATAAAATAAAGATGAAGGCTATGAAATAAAGAATTGGTTAGGGAAGAGTGCATGAATTGCCTAAAAACATCAAGGACCCAGATGAATGATTCGACTTTAATTTGGTAGAGTGAAACTTATTCAATTATATGACTTCTCCAGTAATTCTCTACAGCCTTTGAGTAAGAGAACAGAAGCCAAAAGATGAAAATAGCCTCAGGAAAGGGTTTCTCAAGTCAAGTTTCATATCTTGGAAGTGGATCTTCCTGTCTTCAGGAAATGGAATGACCACTGTGTTAGTTCTTAGATAAAGTACACTGGAGAAGACACCTGAGCTGAAAAATTCTGTGGGCAGTTGGCTGGAGCAGTCATCAATATTGAAACTGAAGAAAGTTACGATGGAGAATAGAGTGAAGAGGAAAGATTATAAACAAGTATTGACAGTCTTGAAGAAAAGAGAAAATCAGAAGAATAACTTGATAAATAAGAATGAGAACAAATTAGTTAATAAACATTTTTAAGTGTCCATTATATTTCAGGCACTGTATTAAGCTTAAATACAAGAATTATCCAAAGTCCATCCTCTATCCTGTCCAATTAGAAGAAGGGAGTTGCCTCAGGGCCAGAGATACTGAAGAGCTAAGAGTTTCCAGAGTTGATACAATGTTATAGGAAGATGAAGTAAGGGAGACAATAATGAAGTCCATGACATTAACCAAGTGGGGAATTTATTCTCAGCTTTGTTTTCTTTTCTTCCCAAATACTTTTAACATGATAGTCCACCCCCATATTCTTCACACCAGTCTTGGATGAAGTGGAAGTTTTTCTCTGTATTAAGGCCAGGCCCTTAATATGTGTCCTTGATACCATCCCCTCCCATATTCTCCTGAAGATTGCCCCCACATTCATCCCTATTCTCTTTTTAATCTTCGAGTTTTGCTGATGTACTGATTTTTTCTCTGCAATTTACAAACACTCCCAAGCCTCCTCCACCATTAAAGAAGCCTCATTAGATCCTACCATCTATTATATAATACCTCTTCTCCCTTCCTAAACTCTTTGGGGGAAAAAAAAAAAAAAACTGTATAAAGTAGGTGTCTCCACTTTTTAAACACTTTTCTAAACCCTCTGCAATTTTGTTTCTAACCTCATTAACTAAACTGCTCTCACCAAAATTAGCAGTGATGTCTTAAAACCCTAATCTTGACTTTTTTATAGCATTTGACACTATTTGACCTTCTCCTCCTAAATGTTCTCTTCTTTTTTTTTTTTTTTTTTTTTTAGAATCTTTTGACTTTTCTCCTACTTAATACATGTTTTGTTGACTGACTACCTATCTGATTTCTCTTTCTTAATCTTCTTTGCTGGATTTTCATCCACCTCATACACCCCACCCAGGGCTCTATCCTAGTCCTTTTTCCCTTGCCATAATTTCTTATTTGATGTTCTTACCAGTTCCCATAGATTTAATTATCATCATTAAGCAGATGATTTCAAGATCTATTTATCCATATCTAGTCTCTCTCCTGCTGGCAGGCAGACTCATTTTCTTAAATTCAAATCTGATCTTAGATACTTGCTAGCTGAGTGATACTGGGCAAGTCCCTTAACCCTCTTTGTCTCAGTTTCCTCATCTGTAAATGGATTGGAAAAGGAAAAGGAAATTACTCCAGTAATTTTGTCAAGAAAGTCAAATGGGTCACAGAAGAGTCAGACATGATTGAAGTAACAAAACTGAATTAACTCTTTCAGTTTTATTTTTGTATCCCTTGCCTCTAGCATAGTGCCTGGCACATAGTAGGTACTTACTAAGTGAATATTGGTTAATTAATTGCTTTGCCCCTTTGATTTACTGTGTTTTATGTCAATAGTTCAAGGATCTATCAATTATTCAAGGTGTTCTCTCTACTAGCACATATTGAACACTCCTATAAATTAGCTCATCTTTGAAAGTTGCTATGAGCAAAAAATTAGCCCTCATGTTCTGAATCTGGTAATGACCCTCTTCAAACTGTTTTACTGCTCAAAAAAAAAAAATCTATTTTTAAAAATGGGAAGTTTGGGGAAGGAGTGAATTTTGGAGGGAAAAAATAAAGTAATAAGTAATACATATTGCAACACATTCAGGACTGCTCATCTTCAAGGATTTCTAAATTTCAAGAATATGAATTTAAGTAAACATGAAGGTTGAAAATTATTTTCCAAAGATACAGTTTAATAATTCCCACCATATTTGCTAGGCTCACATTTAATAGGTATGACTCTTCCAAAGTAAACAAATGACTTGTATTCTTTTAAATGTGAGTCCATTCTCTACATATTTTAAAAATGAAGCCTTTATCAAAAACACAGATTGTAAAAATTGTTTCCCAGTTTTGTGCTTCTCTTCTAATCTTGGCTATACTGGTTTTGTTTGTGCAAAATCTTTTTAATTTAATGTAATCAAAACTATCTATTTTGCATTTCATACTGTTCTTCTTAGTTCTTTTTTTGGTCACATTCTTGAAATATAGAAATTCCTGAAGTTGAGCAGGCCTGGGCACTTGAACTGCTTTGGTCTGACACATCAATCATTACCACTCCCTAGCACTTCTAAAGCTTTCACAATGGGATATTATAACCATCTGGGACTTTCTAAATTGATCCCTCTACTCTTACTACTTATGAACAGAGTCCTGTTATCCACAAGTATCTCTGTCTACTCTGGTTGAAAGACTATTTTACACAAACAAAACCAATGCAGCATAGATTAGAAGGGAAACAGAAAGTTGGGAAACAGATTTTGTAGCCGATGTTTATGATAAAGGCCTCATTTCTAAAATATATAGAGAACTGACTCAAATTTGCAAGAATACAAGTCATTCCCTAATTGATAAATGGCCAAAGAATATGAATAGACAATTCTCAGATGAAGAAATTAAAGCCATTTCTAGTCATATTTTTAAAATGCTCTAAAACACTATTGATTAGAGAAATGCAAATTAAAACAACTCTGAAGTACCACCTCACAACTCTCAGATTGGCTAAGATGACAGGAAAAGATAATGATGAATATTGGAGAGGAAGTGGAAAAACTGGTACACTAATGCATTGTTGATGGAGTTGTGAACTGATCTGGAGAGAAATTTGGAACTATGCCCAAAGGGCTATAAAACTGTACATATTCTTTGATCTGGTAGTGTCACTACTGGGTCTGTATCTCAAAGAGATAAAAAAAAGAAAAGGACCCACATGTGCAAAAATATTTGTAGCAGCCTTTTTTTGTGGTGGCAAGGAACTGAAATTTAGTGCATGCTCCTCAGCTAGGGAATGGTTAAGTAAGTTATAGTTTATGAATCTAATGGAATATTATTGTTCTATAAGAAATGATCAGCAGGCTGATTTTAGAAAGGCCTGGAAAGACTTACATGGATTGGTGTTAAGTAAAGTGAGTAGAACCAAGAGAACATTATAAATGGCAACAAGAAGATTAAATTATAATAGACTTGCTTCTTTTCAACAATGAGGTGATTCAGGCCAATTCCAATATAGTGGTGTTGAAGAAAACCATCTGCATCCAGAAAGAGTATTATAGGAACTAAATGTGGATCAAAACACATTTTCACCTTTTTTTGTTGTTTGCTTGCTTTTTTTTTTCTTTTTGATCTGATTTTTCTTGTTCAGCATGATAAATAATGAAATATGTTTAGAAAAATTGCATATATTTAACCTATATTGGATTACTTGCTGTCTAGGGAAGAGGCATTAGGGAAAAGGGAAGAAGAAAAATTTGGAACACAAAGATTTGCAAAGGTGAATGTTGAAAAAAATCTTTGCATGTATTTTGAAAATAAAAAGCTATTATTTTTAAAAATTCTTATGATAACTTTATAATAAATGCTTTATGTCTATTAATACCAATTAAAAGAAAAAAGAAATGATTATAGGTTGATTTCAGAAAAGCCTGGACTTAAGTGAACTGATGATGAATGAAGCAAGTAGAACTAAGAGAACACAGATTGAAGTATAGTATTTTCACTTTTTGTTTGTTTGCTTGTTGTTTTTTTTACCTTGTGGGTTTTTTTTTCTCCTTTGGGTCTGATTTTTCTTACACAACATGACAAGTATGAAATTATGTTTTAAAAAATTGCATGTCAGGTGCAGTGGATAAAAAACCAGTCCTGAAGTCAGGAGGATCTGTGTTCAAATGTGACTTTAGTCATTTAATACTTCCCAGCTGTGTGACCTTGGACAAGTCACTTAAACCTAATTGCCTCCCACACACAAAAAAACTTAATTAAAAAAAATTTTTTTTAATTGTACATATTTAACCTCTATCAAATTACTTGCTATCTTGGGGAAGGAGGAGGTAAAAGAGGAAGGGGAAAAAATTTGGAACACAAAGTTTTACAAAAATGAATGTTAAAACCTATCTTTATATGTATTTGGAAAAATAAATATAAAAGTACTGAAAATTAAAAAAAAAAAAAAAAAAAAAAAAAGACTATCATTTTGTTTGCCTGACCTGGCTTTACTGGTCTCTACCTCCTCCTTCTCCCCCTACCATTCCTATTATTCATAGGCATCTGGTTGGCTTTTTATAGTTTTAAGGTAAACACTTTAGTTTCTCAAATTTCAAGTTTTTGAAAGAATATGTACATGGTATCAAGGTGGTCTACCTCTGTTCAGGAAGCTATCTTGGCCAGAAGTTCCTGAGAATGCTTTAGCTGCACACCAGAAATTATAGTAATATTCCTTTTTGTAGTCATTATCTAATTTGTTCTTTGACCCACTCATTACTCAAGATGTTAACTTTAAGCTTCCATTTTGTCTTTGTCTTTTGCTTGTAGTGTTACAATCTATAAAAAATGCTTGGTATATCTGCTTTTTTATAATTATGTATAATTTATTTGTGGCCTAGAACCTGAGCTATTTTTGCAAAGCTATTATGTGGTGCTGAGAAATAAGCTTATTTTTTTTGCTCTCATTGTCATCTCTTTCAGCTTTAAATATTCCATTTGTTGAGCTCTTTTTTCTTCTTTCTCCTAAATTTACTTAGGTCTCAGAAACAATATTAAAATATCCTATAATTTATGGTGTTACTATCTGTACAAAGGGAGTGCCACAGCCGGGAAGTGTGACCTAGAATCTCAGTTAATGTAAATTAACTTGAGTAAATGTAAATAGCAAAACAAGTTCCAACCATCTCAGGGGAACATTTGCATGTGACCATGGGCCATCTCTGGCACTATGCCTTTTTTTTATTTTTTCCCTTTATCTGATCTGGTCTGGAGTTGGTGGGGAGTGAAAGGATCCATTATATCATTCTGTTCTCTTGCCACTAAGGGTTGGGTTTCATGAGTAATTTCTCCTAAACAACCTAATATAAAATCTATTTATTACCAAAATGACATAGACCCCTCTTTCCTTGGTATCTAGTATCCTCTCAGAAAGTCTGCATCCCTATAATTATAATTGGCTTATCAGGGCAAAAGAGATTAGTCCCCTTACATGTATCCCTACAACTGATATAGCTGGCAAGGTAATCTGCCCCCAACAAATGTTTTCCTAACATCACTTTCCAACTTAATTAACTTTTTCTTTGTGAAAGATGTCATGCTATCAGGAGTGTATGCTTCTATTGATATTGGCCCCCGTCTATGGTTCCTTTATATCACTTAATGTTTTTTTAATTATAAATAAGCTCTCTCTTTTTCTAAAAAAGGTTCCTGAGGTTTAGCCAACTATCTAGAAATATTCATTTTAAAGGAAAAAAATAAGATGATCATTGTGCCCATTACCCTTTCATTCAAATTTGATTAAGCTTTTCTCCAGGATCAATTCTAATTATGTGGAGAGTAACTTTTTCATAAACTACTTCTTTCAAAGTAAATGACAAGCAATAGATGCAACTAAATTTTTAAGAATTTCTAAATTTTAAGAATGTGAAATCTAGTACAAATGAGGATTGAGAATGGTTTGCCCAAGAATAACTATTACCACATTGGCTAGATTCACATTTAATAGATATAAGACTCTTCCAAAATGAACAGATGAGTGGCAGAAAAAATCTGGAAACAAAATAGGTGCCTATTGGTTGTGGAATGGCTGAATAAAGTGTTGTATATGAATGCAATGGAATGTTATTGAGCAATTCAAAGAAACTATTTGTATGAATTTATACAGAGTTAAGAAAGCAGAACTAGAATACACTTAATTAAAATAATGTAAATAAATACTAAAACACAACCAAACTTTTATTGGTATTAACTAATATTGATCTCAGAGAAAAGATGAAATACATTTCTCTTAGTAGGAAGACAGGATTCTACATAGAGAATTTTGTGAAAGCTTAAGTTTTGCTTTCTGCTTTTCCTTTACCTTTTTTCCTCTGCTACAAGGGAAAATTTATTGTCGTGAGTAAGGGTGCTTATTGGGAAAAGAATATGACATAAAACAAAAAAAGCATTTATAAAACTTTAAAATAAAACAAAGTTGGTAATTGATTATTGTTATTGTAATCACTTTTGCAGTTATTCCATTTAGAAACCAGTTTCAAATAAGAGTTGGTAAGGAAGAATGCACTTCTAATTTTTTTATCCCCTTATTTAGTAGTGCATAGCTAAAGAAAAAAATTTATGTTGACATGATTTTATCTCATTTAAAATTATACTGAAAGGCTGCAGATGGAAACAGTTACAGTAAGGCTAAATATGACTCACAAGATTCCCGACTTGTGTTCAGGCATTTCAGTTGTGTCCAACTCTTCATGATCCCATTTGGGATTTTCTTGGCAAGATATTAGAGTACTCTGCCATTTCCTTCTCCAGCTCATTAAAAAGATGGGGAATAAAGGCATATAGGGTTGAGTGACTTGCCCAGGCTCATGGCTAATGTCTGAGGCCAAATTTGAACTTGAGAAGATGAGTTTTCCTGACTCTAGGCTTAGCACTCTAACCACTTTGACCCGTAGCTGCTCTATTCCTGATTGTAGACAGTTCAAATTCTATTGACATCCCCAAAATGACTAAAGTGTATGAATATTATACTGTTGACATAAGAAAAATCAGTGTTGAAAAGCTACAAATTGACCTCCTAGACATAATATTTTTTATTGTGAACTTAATGGCATTAAGCAGACATTCTACTATTTCTTAATGTCCATCTGACAATTATATTTAGTTTACAGTATTTGAAAGATAGCATAATAATAATAGATAGCTGGCTTCAAAGGGAGAAAAACTTGGATTCAACTCCTTCCTCTGACACATACTGGTTGTGGACCTTTGCCAAAGTCCTTAACCTCTTAATGCTTTAGAGAGGTACCTCAGACTCTAAATTGCAGAGAAGGAGTCAGACACCACTGTTGAGGGAGATTCTTCCATTCCTCATACCAATGAAATCACATATCTAGCTCTAACCTTATATAGTCTTTCTCACTCACTAATTATATCTGACAAAGAATTATTATTAATAGTTAGTTTGGAGTAAAATTTATCTGCTTTTAAAAAATGCAATTTGTACAATTGAATTATTTTAAAACCTATTTCAAAGTATCAAACACTTGTCACAATGAACATTTTGGGGATTTACATAAAAAGCTGCGTTTAGTGGTATCTAAACTTATCAATTCTAAAATTTAACCCTAATTTTAATACAGAAGCAAAAGTTACCTCCCCAAAAAAAGGAAAAAAAATCCTTGGTAGTCCAACAAAAAGATTTTTTGGTGGGAGGGGAGGGGAGGAGTCCTAGCTTCTCTTTCTATAGGCTGCTTCTGCATCAGTCTCTTCTTTTTTTTTTTAATTGAAAACTCATAGCTTCTTAGCTAATTAGCACGTATCTACTTGTAACAGATAGTTGGGAGACTAACTGCAAGACCTTGCCCACTTGCTATAAAGCTCCCAGTCCATTTCCATATTCCTGAGCAATGACCTTGGGATAACATATCAAACTGAAAAGAGGGGTAAGAACCTGGAATAATTTAGTTTTGGAATCAGGAGAGAACCTTTCACATGATCATTTATCCTCCTCTTCTCTCCTCTCTCCATCATCTTGCATAAGATGAATGTCATGAATGTATCCCACCCTGTCCCCCTGTAGATCAAATTTTATCCTTCTATTGTGATGAAGCAAAGCATATTTGCTCTCCACCTCTCATGCTATGTCCTCACATATTTAAAACTGTCACAAGGCCCTCCCTCACGTGAGTGAAAATATACCAAATAACAGGTGATTGCTTTTTGCATCTTTAATAGGTTTTTGCTTCTACAAAAAATCTTTAGGTCTCTCTTTGATCTTGGAATACAGACCCAGTAGTCAAAGAATATTCCCAGCTCAATTACTTTGGGGACATATCTCTAAATATTTTTTTTAAATGGCAAAACAAATTCACAGCTCTATCAACAATGCATTTATGTGCTTATTTATGTGCTTATCTAGTTCTTTGTAGTGACAGTGAATGGAACTGGGTAGGTGGGATGTCCTCAATAACTGGAGAATAGCTAGACAAACTATGGAATATGAATGTATTGGAAAATTATGTCATAAGAAATGATGAAAATGACAATCTCAAAGAAACCTAGGAAGATGTGTATGAACCAATATAGAATAAAATAAGCAGAATCAGAACAATTTATATAAAACAACAACACTGTGAAGACAAGCAAATTGAAAGACTTAAGAACAATACATACTACCTTATAGAGAACTCATGGATTAAGAGTAAAAATTCAAACATAATTTTTGAACATGGTCAATGGAGAAATTTGTTTTGCTTTTCTATGCATGTTTGTTACAAAGACTTTGTCTTTCTTTCTTTTTTTTTCCAATAAGACAGGAACATGAGCAGAGCAAATAGGTTTGGGTTTTTTTTATTCATTGAAAAAAGTTAAAATAAATTTTTAAAAAATCTATAGGCCCCAAGAAGTAGCTACAATGGACTAGAAAAAAATATTCACCTATCTTCCAAATATATCTCACATAAGATATACTCTGAGAAATCTATGAAATCTTTACTATCAAGTTGCATGGCAGTTTAAAATTAAGATAAAGAGAAATATAATACCTTTAAAAAATCAAAAATAAAGACAAGGTTTGATAATAACATTCCTATAAGATGAAAAATTTAAAGTAAATACAGATAATAGGGGAGAAGACATGCCAACCTGAAGAAAGCCCTGTAGTTTACATATACTACGTTAGTAAAGCTAAGATTTTAGTATTAAAACAGGGATATGAAGGTGGCTATAATTTTGAAAAGAATTTTTTCTTGTGTTTTTGTTCTTTTCCTCCATGATCTTTCTAGAAAGTTAATTTTTTACAGGTTTTCATATTTTAAAACATTAGAATAGCAAGTAACATTACTAAACTGTATAGAAGTGATTCATTTCTGCGGTGATTCTTGGCCATCTATGCCAGGAGCTTTAATATGATGCTCTTCAGTTTCTACTTTTGTACTAGATTTTATGGCATGAGCTGCATAATTAAGGCTGGTATGTTCAGTCCATCTCCAGTAGCCTGAGAAAGGATTATACAGCATTCCTGTTATTGTCTGGACCAAAAGACCATCTAAAAAAAAAAAAAAATCACAAAACTGATTTAATAAATTGAAACTATCATAGTTCTCATAGTATCTACTACCATAGTAACCACCAGTGATAAAAAAAACAAAGTTGAAATAACAGAAATATACTTTTCTTGACTAGGACAGGCTGTCATACTTTCTAATCAATTAGAAAAGAGATTTCACCTACGTGGAGACCTCTATAAAGATAGCTTCTTAGGTCTGATTTTTAAAATAGTATGAAAAGAAATTTAAAAAACAAACCATTTCAATTCAATAAACATCTAATAAGCACCTACTATGTGCTAGTACTGGAGTTTCAAAAAGAAGCAAAGACAGTTTTTGCCCTCAAGGAACTTATAGACAAAGAAAGCTACATACAGAATAAATGGGATATAATTAACAGAAGAAAGGCATTGCAATTAAAGAGGGGTTAGGGATTAGTTGAGACTTAAAGGAAGCTAGGGAGATCAGCTGGTGTAGCACAAAAGGATAAGTATTCCAGGTATGGGGGGACAAAAGAAAAAATGCATAGTCAAGAAATAGTGTCTAGTTCATGTAATAGCCTGGAGGCCAGTGTCACTGGACGGAAGAGTACATATTGAGGAGAAAGGTGTAAGAAGATTGGACCCAGAGTTATGAAGAGCTTGGAATGCCAAACAGAGCATTTTGTATTTGCTCCTGGACATATCCAGGATATATCCTGTTATAACAGGAAAACACTGGAATTCACTTGGGAAGTGTATGACATAACAGACTAGTGCTTTAGGAAAATCACTTTGGTGGCTGAATGGAGAATAGATTGGAGTGGAGAGAAACAAGCCAGGTAGACCTATCAGCTGGCTTTTGAAGTAATTAAGTCATGAAATAATTAGGGACCACACTAAAGTGGTACATCAATTATTATTTAAATATTTAACATCACAACCTAGTCAATATGTAGGACAAATTTGCAAATAAGTATATTGATCACAAAATAAGTAGATCAGTGCTTAATAGCAGCCAAGAAGCTATGAAGTCTAAATGGTTCATCATAGTATTTTTGAGGTAAACTTGTATAACACTGTACATTCTTCCCACTCTTAAACATTCTTGGCTTACTACCCATTATTAAAAAGAAATCCATATAAACCTTTTGAATGATTGCACATAATATAATCTATACATGAGATTGCTTGCCATCTCAGGGAGATACGAGGGAAAGGAGAACAGAATTTGGAATTCAAAACCTTAAAATGTTAAAAAAATTTTTGCATGTAATTGGGGAAACATTTTCTTTTTTTTTTTTAAAGTTCATATAATCCAACAGTGCCTCTAGGAATACACAGCATAGAGGACTAGGTTGTGAGGGTGCTTTGGGCTTTGCCCACACTGGAAGACTTCAACACCTGAGGGGACATGAATAAGTAAAGAAGTGAATAAAGAGGGGTGCAATTCCACATTAGGGCTTTTATTGGCTGATGGAACCTAAGATATACCCTGGCCCAATGTGACTAGAATCACAGAACATCGGAGTAGTTGAAGGATTCTTGTAAGTCATCTAGCCCATTATCCTAATTTTCAGAGATTGAGAATCATAAGGGACCTTAGAGATAATCTAATCCAATCTTCACATTTTACAAAAGAGGGAACTGGTCACATCTGGAAACTTGGAGAAAACAGAAACAAATGAGGACATCTGTCCAAGTATCAACAGGTACTATTTTTTGACTCTAAGGTTAGTGTTCATTACTAGCTTAATGTAGTGTCCATGACCTTATTTTTAAAAAATATTCTGATAACTTCATTCTAATATAATTGGTTTCTTTGCCATCTAATGTACTTTATTTTATGTCTTTAAAGACATTATTCTAGGAAAGAGGACTATAGGCTTATCCAGAATCAAGTGGTCCATGAAACAACAAAGTTGCTTAAAACTAAGCTTGTTAGAGATAGAATCAATATCATATTCCCAGTCCCCTGTAGACCACATCCAGTTTTCTTCTCAACTGCACAATCATCACTATTTGATGTTCTGAAGATATTCTGAGGGCTTTCTGTAGGTTTTAAGTATTCTAACTTGGGTCTCAATTTAGGGTTGAGATTAATGCCCTCAAAAGCCATGTTACCTTTTCCCTTTTAACTCTTTTATCTTTTTCTTCTTAAAAGCTAAAAACAATTATTTGCTCACTAAATACAAAGGTTGATTCCTCCTAAATTTGGGGGGCCCAACTTTACTTCTTTATGGGTCATCTTATATTACAGCAATAAGTGTATTACAAGACTTCATTAGGATCACATTTTAAAGAAGTTTTTATTTATGCTTTGAAAGAATTATTTGGACTTAAGTTAAGACTATTTTAATACTTACTTGATTCTAAAAGGCTCTCTAATTCTTCTGGTGAAACAAACTTCTCCCAGGTATGAGTTCCTTTGGGTACAATGCCTGCAATTTGTTCAGCAAAAATAATTCCTAAAGCATAGGAAAGGTGTGTTTTGTTGATTGTAGTTAGGAACAAAGAGCCTCCAGGCTAACAAGACAAAAAAAAAAAAAAAAAAAAAAAAGCAGTTTAAAAAATTCAGAAGGGAAGGTAGCACAAGTCAGGTTACAGGTTTGAGATTGTCCCACGGTAAGTTCATCACCAAAACAATCGTAGTTGAGATGCATATAAGAAAAATATAACATCAAAATAATATTCACAATATTCATAATAATATTCATAATTCAAATAATATTCATAATCTTGGAGGGATTCTAATCATCATCAAAGGCTACCTTCATATTCAAAGATAGGTTTTTATTAAAGCCATATTCATAACTCTCAGAAAGCTAATCACAGTTACTTTTTCTAATTTTGGGTCACATGGATTCTGAAAAATGCTACCTGTAGATAAGGTAACAAATCAGTGTTTAGGTTCAACCTCATAACCATCAGATTGGTAAAGATAGTAAAAGAGGAAAATAACAATGATTGGAAGCTTATAAAAGAACAGGCAGAACAAGGCACTATAAGTGGGGGCTGTGAACTGATTCAATCATACATCACTAAACTTACTTAAGTATGCTTACTTAAGCATACTTTTTATACCAGCAAACCTACTATAAGACATTTATACCAAAGAAATCAGAGAGGGAAGAACCCACATGTACAATTATATCTACAGCATCTCTTTCTGTAATAGCAAAGAAAATAAAATAGGTCCCCTTTAATTGGGGAATGGCTGAAAAATTATGTTAATATAAATTTAAGGGAATATTTTTGTACTATAAGAAATTATGACATTAAGAAATGACATATGACATATTAAGAAAATATGACAGACTCTGAGAAACATGAGAAGATTTTTGCAAATTGATATAGAGTGAAATGAACAGGACCAGGAAAAAAATTTATGAAATGACAACAATAATATTAAAAAAAAAAAAAAAAAACTTTAAAAGATCTCAAAACAAAATTGGTTTTAAAAGATTTTAAAAAATGATACCTTCTACATCTTGAGTGATTAGGAACTCAAGATTTTGAATAAGATATGCATATTCAGACTATGATTTGTGTGAACTATGTTTTGCTAGACTGGATATACATTTTTTATAAAAGAGGATATCTATCGATAAAGAGGGAAGTGAGAGTAGTTTGTGAGTGAAATGAATAATGATTGGCATACAAAAAAAGAGTATGAACAAAAGATTCATTTATAAATAACCGGAAGGGAAAAGAGAGCAAAGGTAATACAAAAAAAATTGAGCAGTTTGGTCAAATTTTATTATGATATATGTGTGTGTATATGTGTGTGTGATTTTTGAAAAAAAAGATGTAGAAATGCTGTAAAATTACCCATGCATATAACTTGTAAATAAAAAGCTGTGACAAACTTAAAAAAAATAAAAACTACATAAACCATTAAAAAAAATAAAAAGATGTAGCTATCTTCTAAAAAAAAAATCTACACATAACAGAAATTTAATTCCTTACACAAGTCTTTCTTGTTCTTCTTTGTATACTGAAATTTTTGTTTGTTGGTGATATGTTCACAATTAAAACTAAAACTTTTTTTAAATAAGGTGACAAATGCCTCTAAAATGGGAAACATTAAAAAAAAAAAAAAAAGCCCTAGAAAATAAAATTGGAAAAATAACAATACTCCCAAGTACAAGCACATTGTATATTATTGTCAGGCTTTTAATAATAATTCAGGCTCTTAATAAATTTCTTAGCATACCAATAATAGTTTATGCAAAAAATTACTGGTTGACCTGCATAATCTATGTACAGTCCAATCCTCTTATAAAGGAATATAAAGAAATATTATACTTATAAAGAAATATTATACTTAGAAAAAAGGATTCCCTGTAAAATGTGAATCAATAACTTTCTGTAAGAAAACATTGTAAGAAAGAAAGAAAATAAAATGCCCAGTTTGAATTTAATGATAAATGTTGGAGGGGTATGGGAAAACTGGGACATTAATGCATTGTTGATGGAGCTATGAAATGATCCAACTATTCTGGACAGCAATTTGTTTTTTGGTTTTTGGGTTTTTTTTAATAAAGCTTTTTATTTTCAACATTCACCTTTGTGAAACCTTGTGTTCCAAATTCCCCCCCCCCATTCCCCTACACCTCAAATAATCCAATATATGTTAAACACATGCAATTCTTCTATACATATTTCTATAATTATCATGCTGCACAATAAAAATCAGATCAAACAGGAAAAAAATGAGAAAGAAAACAAAATGCAAGCAAACTATAACAAAAAAAGTGAAAATACCATGTTGTGATCCATATCCAGAGAACAATTTGGAACTATGCCTAAAAAGCTATAAAACTGTGATCCAGTAGTGTCTCTACTGGGCCTGTATCTCAAAGAAATCATAAAAAAAAAGGGAAAAGGGCTCATATATATAAAAATATTTGTAGCAGCCATTTTTAATTGTGGCAAGGAACTGGAAATTTCTGAGTTGGGAAACGGAGTTGGGAACTGAATTCCCAAATTCATTTGGGAAATGGTTGAATAAATTATGGTATATGAATGTAATGGAATATTATTGTTTTAAAAGAAATGATGAGTGGACTAGTTTAAGAAAGACATAGAACTGATGCTGAGTGAAGAAAGTAGAACCAAGACAACACAGCAACAGCAAGATGTGTGATTATGTGATGATCAGTTCTAATATACTTGGCTCTTTTCAACAATGAGGTGATTCAAGGCAATTCCAATAGGTTTGTGATAAAAGAACCATCTACATCCAAAGGAAGACTGAATGTGAATCAAAGCATGTATTTTTACCTTTTTTTGTTGTGGTGATTTGTTTGTTTGTTTGTTTTTCCTTTCTTTTTTTTTTCTTTTTGATCTGATTTTTCTTGTGCAGCATGACAAATATAGAAATATATTTAGAAGAATTACACATGTTTAACCTATATTGGATTAAGCTTTTGAAAGAAAAGGGCAAAGGGAGGGAGAAAAATTTGGAACACAAGATTTTGCAAAGGTGAATGTTGAAAATTATCTTTACAAATATTTGGAAAAAGAAAAAGCTGTAGAAAAAGAAAAAATAATAAAGATTTATCTGGTAAAAAAAAAAGTGTACATAGAAAGAGGAAACATTTACTTTCAATTCATTCTGAGTTATGGAATTTGTGCAAGAAAAATTTAACTAGGTAAACAAGAAGATGAATATATCTAGTTGGGTTTTTTTCCTGGAATATTTTAGGTACACATTTATGTGCATGTACTTATTTATATTAATTTTATTTGCATGGGCATACAAACTCTCAGCCAGCCCAATGTGTGAATTCAACAACTAAGAGTGAGATTTAGGATTTAGGAAATAAATTCAAACAACTACACTAGTATTTTCTAGAAATCAATGAAATTTGGGCAATGAAGAAAAAGTGGAGACAGCATTCTATTCTTTTGCCACTTGAACCTAGAGAATTCTCCCAAATAAAATATCATTTAAAATTCACAAGTGAATAAAGATGGCTAGTGCAATACAATGTGGTCACATGTTAAAAGAAATTTTGGAATATGCACTTACTGCACAGGATCTTGAACAGCTATATATATGGCTGCTCAAGATCTTGCATATAAATTATATACTTCTTTAACATATGCAATTTGATAATTGAAATTACTATAATAGATGTGTGTGTTTTTAATTGATTACAAATCAATTGTTCTCAGAATTTTTGTAAAAGTGTCCATTAGCTATTTTAACTTAGTCAACGTTATAGGAAAGACAACTGCTATAAATGTGTAGAGCTTTCCAAAGTTGCACTTGTCAAAGGTCCTTTACTTTCAATAAGAAATTAGGCTCCAAAAATGTTTTAGAGTGTCTATCTTTGTATTGCCTAATAGAGTCAGCAACCTGGATTTCAAGATATCAATTCTCTTGTGAGTAGTATCAATATTCAGGGCCAACACACGAGCACATAAAGATGTAGTCAAAAAAAAGGCATCACCAGTCTCCCTAAAACATGCTAGACTTTCAAGGCTAAAGCTGGGGACTGAATGGTTTCAATTGCAGGAAATCTATTACCATATACACAAAAAAACCCTTGGCCCTGCCAAAATCTGCTTAAGCATCAGTTACTTAAAAATAAATAAACAGAAGAGAACCTTTGGCCAAGCTAAAACAATGCTTACTTTTAATACTTGGCAACAGCACTGAATAAAGGTTTCCAAATCATTCACATGCTCCACAACTTCTGAAGCTATAACAGCATCGAAAGTTTCTGCAGTCTCTTCTACAATGTCCTCCAGGGAACATGCTTTGTACTGGATCCTCTTGTCCAGGACTGGATCAAATGATTTGTGCTGTTGTGCTGTTTTAATATTCTCATTCAAAGGATCAATTCCGGTAACCAAAGCTCCTAGTCGCCCTAGAGGCTAAAGACAAAAAGGACTGTCACCCTTTGAAAGAAAGCAAGATGCCTGTACTAGCAACCTAAAATTTTTAACATTTTTCAAAAAGGCCAGCAGTCAGACAGTATGAAATCTTTTTTTTTTTCTTCTGGCACATGGTGCTTTATTTATTTTCTGTAATCATAGTAGCAAATAACCAAAATAACATACCAAATAGCCAAAGCAATATACATTTATGTATTTTGCATTTTTAAAATAAAGGTGTAATCAGTCTTTGAGTTCTCTTAATCACTTGAGAGGACTGCTCTTTGTCCAGTTCTTTTCCTTTAAAAAGAAGAAATCATTCATTGTAAGCTGTTCTCTTTTTGAGCTTTGGAAATCAATGAGTAACTTTACCAAAAAGCCAACTTAGTTTATGTTGTTATAAAACGTAATCTTTATAAGGCTGAATTTTAAAAAGAACATAAAAATCCCATAACATTTTAGATTTAAGGTACTTTTCAGAGGCAGCAGAGTATATAAACTAATGATTTCTTCTCACCTTTACTATTTACAAACAATTACATTAATGCCCTTGAAATATAACAGAATAATTACAATGTTATTCCACAAGATTTTCCAATATGAGACCTGAAGGGCAATGTTTCAGCAAAACTCTTCTATATTCCATAAAAAAGTATCTAAAATATAGAATGAAAGGCTAATTGCAAGGCTCCAAGGCCTGATATAATATAGCAACAAACTTAACTTTCATCTATTACAATTCTATGGTGAAATTAGATGACTATAAGGGAACAAACGGTTTCAGTCCTAGTCCTATCCTTTTATTATAGAGGTATATTATAATTCATTCATTCAATTGTTTCTTAAAAATATTTAATGAATACTGTATAAATCTGTTCCCCTCCCTCTTAGGCTTCTAAGTTAGATTTAAAAGGGAAAAAAGTGAGATAATCATCCACTGATCTGGTTCTTACTTCACATAACAATCCACCTCCACAGCCAACATCTAGAATCTTCATTCCAGACAACGGACTTTCCAAGTGATGATTAGTAATCATTTTCAAAAGGTTATCTCTAAAAAATAATAATAATAAAAATATGTGACTGGCTTACCTCTAAAAAACATAAAAATATAAAAGTTCAGCAACTGGCTTATTAACAAAAAGTTTTAAAGTGCCATTATTAAATAACTGCTGCATTTGCAATTTAAACCAATTTGTTTATAAATACTAAAAAAAAATTTTTTAGAAACTTGCAGAAGTGTTTCCAATAATCAAACCAGAAAAGTTAAAGAGTAACTTCGAAAATGGGAGGATGGAAAGAAGGAATAACAGAGACCAGAAGCAAGTAAATTGTTTTGTGGTTTTTTTTTAATTGTGGACCACATGATTGGAAATCCCTATTTTACTTCATATCCAGAAAACTGATAAAGATGATAAAAGGCAATAACAAACAATGTTGGATGAGTTTTTTGTTTTGTTTTGTTTTACCTCTAATTTCTTTTTTTTTTATTTAATTTTTATTTTATTTTATAATTATAACTTTTTTTTTTGACAGTACATATGCATGGATAATTTTTTGCAACATTATCCCTTGCACTTACTTCTATTCAGATTTTTTCCCTTCCTCCCCCAACCCCCTCCCCCAGATGGCAGGCAGTCTTATACATGTTAAATATATTACAGTATATTCTAGATACAATATATGTGTGTAGAACCGAATTTTTTGTTGCACAGGAAGAATTGGATTCAGAAGGTAAAATTAACAGTTTACACTCATTTCCCAGTGTTCCTTTTCTGGATGTAGCTGATTCTGTCCATCATTAATCAATTGGAATTGGATTAGCTCTTCTCTATGTTGAAGATATCCACTTCCATCAGCATACATCCTCGTACAGTATCATTGTTGAAGTGTATAATGATCTTCTGGTTTTGCTCGTTTCACTTAGCATCAGTTGATGTAAGTCTCTCCAAGCCTCTCTGTATTCCTCCTGCTGGTCATTTCTTATAGAATAATAATATTCCATAACATTCATATACCATAATTTACCCAACCATTCTCCAATTGATGGACATCCATTCATCTTCCAGCTTCTAGCCACTATGAAAAGGGCTGCCACAAACATTTTGGCACATACAGGTCCCTTTCCCTTCTTTAGTATTTCCTTGGGATATAAGCCCAGTAGTAGTATGGCTGGGTCAAAGGGTATGCACATTTTGGGCATAATTCCAGATTACTCTCCAGAATGGTTGGATTCTTTCACAAGTCCACCAGCAATGCATCAGTGTCCCAGTTTTCCCACAGCCCCTCCAACATTCATCATTATTTGTTCCTATCATCTTAGCCAATCTGACAGGTGAGTAGTGGTATCTCAGAGTTGTCTTAATTTGCATTTCTCTGATCAATAGTGATTTGGAACACTCTTTCATATGAGTGGAAAGTTTTAATTTCATCATCTGAAAATTGTCTGTTCATATCCTTTGACCATTTATCAATTGGAGAATGGCTTGATTTCTTATAAATTAAAGTCAATTCTCTATATTTTGGAGATGAGACCTTTATCAGAACCTTTAACTGTAAAAATGTTTTCCCAATTTGTTACTTCCCTTCTAATCTTGTTTGCATTAGTTTTGTTTGTGCAGAAACTTTCTAATTTGGTGTAATCAAAATGTTCTATTTTGTGATCAATAATGGTCTCTAGTTCTCCCTTGGACACAAACTCCTTCCTCCTCCACAAGTCTGAGAGGTAAACCATCCCATGTTCCTCCAATTTATTTATGATTTCGTTCTTTATGCCTAAATCTTGGACCCATTTTGATCTAATCTTAGTATGTGGTGTTAAATGTGGGTCCATGCCTAGTTTCTGCCATACTAATTTCCAGTTTTCCCAGCAGTTTTTGTCAAATAATGAATTCTTATCCCAAAATTTGGGATCTTTGGGTTTCTCAAACACTAGATTGCTATTTTTATTCACTATCTTGCCCTGTGAACCTAACCTATGCCACTGATCAACTAGTCTATTTCTTAGCCAATACCAAATGGTTTTGGTGACTGTTGCTTTATAATATAGCTTTAAATCAGGTACACTTAGACCACCTTCCTCTGACTTTTTTTTCATTAGTTCCCTTGCAATTCTCGACCTTTTATTCTTCCATATGAATTTTGTTGTTATTTTTTCTAGGTCATTAAAATAGTTTCTTGGGAGTCTGATTGGTATAGCACTAAATAAATAGATTAGTTTGGGGAGTATTGTCATCTTTATTATATTCGCTCGGCCTATCCAAGAGCACTGAATGTCTTTCCAATTATTTAAATCTGACTTTATTTTTGTGGCAAGTGTTTTGTAATTTTGCTCATATAATTCCTGACTCTCCTTTGGTAGATATATTCCCAAATATTTTATACTATCGTCTGTTATTTTGAATGGAATTTCTCTTTGTATCTCTTGCTGTTGGATTGTGTTGGTAATGTATAAAAATGCTGAGGATTTATGTGGATTTATTTTGTACCCTGCAACTTTGCTAAAATTCTGAATTATTTCTAATAGCTTTTTAGCAGAGTCTTTGGGGTTCTCTAAGTATACCATCATGTCATCTGTGAAAAGTGATAATTTGATTTCCTCATTTCCTACTCTAATTCCTTGAATCTCTTTCTCGGCTCTTATTGCCGAGGCTAGCATTTCTAGTACTATATTGAATAGTAATGGTGATAGTGGGCAACCTTGTTTCACTCCTGATCTTACAGGGAAAGGTTCTAGTTTATCACCATTACATTTGATGTTTACTGAAGGTTTTAAATATATGCTCCTTATTATTTTAAGGAATAGTCCATTTATTCCTATACTCTCAAGCGTTTTTAGTAGGAATGGATGTTGGATTTTATCAAATGCTTTTTCTGCATCTATTGAGATGATCATATGGTTTTTATTAATTTTTAATGAGTTTTTTGTTTTGTTTTGGTTTTTTTGCTGAGGCAATGGGATTAAGTGATTTGCTCAGGGTCACACAGCTAGGAAGTAATAAGTGTCTGAGGCTAGGCTTGAACTCAGGTCCTCCTGACTTCAAGGCTGGTCCTCTATTCAATTAGTTGCTCCCATGGATGAGTTTTGATGAGACAAGTACACTAATTTGCTGTTAGTAGGGATGTGAGTTAGTCCAAAAATTTTTGACAGTAACTGGAAATTATGCCAAGAAAACGACAGAAATATCACAGAGTAATATTACTGGTAATAATACCTGAAGAAAGTCCAATACAGAAAGATACAATGTATAATGAAATATTTATGCAATACTTTTTGCACAGCAAAGAGCTAGAAACAGGTACTATTACTGGGGAATGATCAAATGTACCTAAATACAAAATAATATTTTACTTTTTAAATGTCCTATATACAATGAGTTCAAAGGTGAGAAATAATTCCAATGAGAAGCAAACAGAAGAGTTGTCTTAAGATGCCAAAAAACTTAAATCTTAAGACATGTATAGATGGTATAAAGAAAGACAGATATTAAAGAATTAATAGAAAAATGTAATAGTCCTTTAAAATTAGTTTCTGGAGTATACAAGCTCAAAATGAAGTGAGGTTAGACAGAAAAGTAAATAAAACACAAAGTGTTGGGTTTTTTAAATTATACTGAAGACTATCAAAAAGTTTCATTTTTTTAAACACCAATATTCTGAAATTAAATAGATAAGGAATGGATTGCTAATTTCAATATCATAAGACACTCCTCTAGCAATGCAAGCCAAAACATTCTCTGCAATTTATTTTCTTAGACAGCTGCTTAGAGCATTGAGACCTTAAGTTAGCTGTCAAGATCACACAGCCAATGTGATAAAGGCAATACTAGAATTTAGATTTTCTTAGCTCCAAAGCCAGTTTTCTTTTCATATACTACCATGCCTCTCAGAACATACTGTTTCTACAATATAACCACACATTATACTGCCCCTCAATCTTTCTAGAATTAAAATTAAAAAAAAAAAACTATGAAAAAACTAGTAATGAAAATAAAGAAGTTTGCAGAATATTACCAAAAAATGATATTTTAAAATAATTATGAGGAGCTCAACCTTTGCTTTTTCCCTACAGCCATTAATAGTTGAAAAGCTAAGGTGAAAAATCAGTGATAAAATCAGGAGACTAGGGTTTCTGATCGCTGATCAGCCACTTCTTTATTGTGCACTATTTTCTACTTGTTTATATATGACCTTTTTAAAAAAATAAAATTTGGGGCAGCTAGGTGGCGCAGTGAATACAGCACCAGCCTTGAATTCAGGAGGACCCGAGTTCAAATCTGATCTTAGACACTTAACACTTCCTAGCTGTGTGACCCTGGGCAAGTCATTTAACCCCAGCCTCAGAAAAAGAAAAATAAATAAAAATAAAAAAAATAAAATAAAATTTGAATTCCAATTTATCTCCCTCTCCCACTGACTGAGAAAGCAAATAATATATCAATTAAATATGTGAAATCATACAAAATATGTTTTCATATTACTCATATTTACTCTCTTTTAAAAAAAGGAAGAAAAATAAAGAAAGTGAAAAAATTCTCTTCAATCTGTATTCAGAATTCATCAGTTTTTTCTCTGGATGTGGATGGCATTCTTCATCATGAGTCCCTTGGAATTATCATTGCATTGAACAGAGCTTTGCTGTGTATTCTTGAACGAATCATTTAGAAGATACCTTAGAGTTTATGTAGACAACTCCCTTATATAGACATAAGTAAACTGAAATCCAGAGAGATTTAAATTTCATTAATGCTTTAATGATCTGTTTCCTTATCAATAAAATGAGCAGGTGAATTCTCTCAAAAATTCAATAAGCACAAAGCATCAACTTTCATAAAACACACTACCACCCTGTCAATTTGTTATTGTTTTCAAATAGTATAAGGAAGTCTATTTTAAGTAAACAAAATTTAAAAACCAACAACCATATATACCTGTTGGGCATTTGTGGAATTAATCCAAAGAATAGTTTCAGTACTCCCTACAAGAAAAATGGAAGAAGAAACACTCATTGAAAAGATGTTTGGGGAATAAGTGAAGGGTGGAATGATAGACTCTAGGTAGTACAAAACTACAAAAGGTTTAGAAGCCTCCAAAGCAAAGAGGGAAAATCAGTTCAAAGGGTACAGTATCTTTAGACCCCAAATTCCCATACAATGAGAGGAAATTAAAAACCAGAATCATTTCTCAATAGAGCCAGAAGGGACCTCACGGATCACCCAGCAAGATTCCTTCGTTTTTACAGACAAGGAAAGAATGACTAAGTTAAACAATTTGCCCAGCATCACACAGAGTATGAGAGGAAGAGACCCAGCTAGAATTTTTGCATACAAATTTCTAATCTACTTTTCTTTAGAATAAAAGACATTTTGGATAATCATTTACTGTGCAAAGGTGAAAATCAATACATTCCTGTCAATCAAGATGAATTATAGGTAGTTCTTGCTTTTGTTTTTTTTAGACTTCATCTCATTATTTACCAATTAGTTTATGTGTAGCATCTATCTTTCACTATTTTGGATATGATCCACTCATTCAATACTTTCCATAGGTTTTTTTTTTTTTTTGATCCAGCAATATCCCTATGAGTTCTGTATCCCAAAGAAATCATAAAAAAGAGAAAAGGATCCACTCATTCACTACTTTCCATAGGTTTGTTTTTTTTTTTGATCCAGCAATATCCCTATGAGATCTGTATCCCAAAGAAATCATAAAAAAGAGAAAAGGATCCACATTTAAAAAATATTTATAGCAGCTCTTCTTTGTGAGAGCAAAGAATTGAAAATTGAGGGGATGACCATCAATTCAGAAATGGCTAAACCTACTGTGATATATGAATCTAATGGAATACTATTCTGCTATAAGAAAGGATGACTAAGAAGATTTCAGAAAAACCTGGAAAGACTTATATGAACTGATGATAAGTGAAGTCAGCAGAACCTAGGAGAACAGTATATCTAGTCACAGCAACATTGTATGATAATCAACTGTGATAGACTTAACTTTTCTCAGCAATGCAATGATCCTAAACAATTCCAAGTGACTTGTGATGGAAAATGCTGATCACACCCAGAGAAAGAATTATGGAATCAGATTGCAGATCACTTATTTTGTTGTGGTTTTTTTTTCCTTTCCTGTGGTTTTTTCCTTTTGCTCTGAGTCTTCTTTCATAACATAACTAATGTGGAAATATATTTAACATGATTGTACATATGTGCTGTCTTAAGGAGGAGGAAAAGGTTAGACCTCAAATCTTAAAAAGATGAACGATGCCACTTCATTTTGGTTGGCAGGATTTTCACCTCTGCACAGTAAATGACTATTCAAATTGTCTTTTCTTGTTATAAAGAAAAGTGGATTCAAAACTTACATGCAAAAGTTCTAGCTGTGCCTCTTCCACTCACACTTTGTGTGATTTATTTAACCTATCTGATCCCCTTTTCTATATTACAAAGATGAATATAATTGGAAAAAATAAAATACTATTAAGTAGAAAAAAAAATAAAAATAAATTTCATCAATTTTGCATAAATTCAGTGAGCAAAATTTCACCATTCAAATATAGAAATTTATTAGCTAAATAATAACCGGGTGGAAGATATAGGTTATGAGTGAGGAATGATTTATTTTTTCCCCTATTTTCTTGTTGATATTTCTTGATGAATTTTAATCAGACTAAAGATCACTCATTTGGAGCAGGAATGGACCCCAGAGGTTCAAGCCTTTCACTTCACAGTTGAGGAAACTGAGGCTACAAAAGTCATTTCAGCTCTTAGGCTTCAGGCTCCTTGTATAAATCTTTTCGTCATTTGCAAACTTGCTTTTACCTTATAAATATTTTTCTTTCTACTCCTTCTACCTTCCAGCTTCCACTGAGACCTGGCTCTCTCCTGATAACAAAGCCTCCATAACCTTGTTAGCACTTGTTCTCCCAAATTCACTGGTAATGGCAGAGAAGTTGGCATCTTCCTTGCTTTTTAATGCCACTTTCAAGCTCCCACTTTTGTGCCATCATTCAGTAACCTTTTCTCCTCCAAGGTTCACTAAGTTCATATCTACCACCCAATCAAAAGTCTAGTAGTTTTCTACTGACTTCCAAGACCCTTCCTTTCCAGGAAGGAATGAGTTTAGGGCCTGGCTTAAAATCTTTCTCTCCTCCCTAACTCCTGCCCTCATAAAAGAAGACTTCAATATTTATAGCTATCATCCCTCCAATTCTGATCTCAAGTCTTTCAACTTATTCATTTCCCATGACATACACTTCCACTTGACCTCAACTACAAACAGAAATGGTCATACCCACCTTGACCTTGTAATCACCCACAAATGCACCATTCACATGTTCGTGAATTTGGAAATTTCCTTATCTGATCACAAACTTGTTATTCCAGTTCCTCCTCTGCCTTTGCAAGTTCATCCTCACTAATCCTCCCAATTCTCATTCTTTTCCAAGCCATAGAAAAGTACTCTGCATTGACTACTTTTTCTTCACTTCTCCATTTTGATACCCTTTCTCAGTTCAATTCTATTTTGTCCTTTTATCTCAAGTCCCTTGTCCTTTATCCTATTACTAACTTTCTTCCTACTTATGTGCTGCTGAACAAAGCTGGACAAAGTCATAAAATTATGATGAATGAGAACATCACAAATTTATGTTGCATATTCTCAAGTGAGCTCTCACCATAACAAAGCAATATTTTGACCTCTCTCTAATTGACTCACTATCTCACTCACCATAGTAGTTTCTTTTTTAATCCCTGCTCAAATCTCCCAAATTTCCTCCTACCTCTACTCTCATATCTAAGAATCTTGTTTCACATTTTACTGAAAAAAAAGTAAGTCATTCCAGGAAAAGCTAATGATAAAATGCTATAGGGTTTATAAGAAAACTGAGACACTAATGCATTACTGGTGGAGCTGTGAACTGATCCAACCATTTGGAAAAGCATTTTGGAAGTATACCCAAGGCTATAAAATTATGCATACCTTTTGAGCTCACAGTACCACTACTGGGTTTGTATCCCAAAGAGATCATTAAAAAAAAAAAAAAAAATGGAAAAGGATCCACATGTGTAAAAATGTTTGTAGCAGGTTTTTTTGTGGTGGCAAAAAATTGGAAATTGAAGAGATGGGCATCAATTGGGAAATGGCTGAATAAGTTGTGATATATGGATGCAATGGAATACTACTATTCTATAAAAAAAAAAATGAGCAGTATAGTTTCAGAAAAGCTTCAAAAGATTTATATGAACTAATGCTGAGTAAAGTGAGCAAAACCAGGAGAATATTTTACACAACAATGTGTGGATGATCAACTATGAAAGACTTAGTTCTTCTCAGCAATACAATGATTCCAAGACAATTCCAATAGACATGTGATGGAAAATGCTATTTTTCTTTTACAACATGATTAATATAGAACTATGTTTAAAATGACTGTACATGTATAATCTATATCAAATTGCTTGCTGTCTTGGGAGGGAGAAAGTAAGGAAGGGAGGAGAGAAAATTTGGAACTCAAAATCTTACAAAAATGAATGTTGAAGACTATATTTACATGTAATTGGAGAAAATAAAATATGATTAAGTGAAAAACAAATTGAGTCATTCACCAAGAGCTCTTTTTTCTCCCCCACTTCATCATCACCCATCTGTTGAGCTGTTACTTCATCACCTGACTACATTTTCACTGGCTTTCCCTTATGTCAAGAAAGATTTCTTATAGAAGGTAGGATTTTGGAAGGGACTTCAAGGAAGTCAAGAAGTAGAGATGAGGTTTGAACTGATTTATTTATTTGGTTTTGATTTTTTTTGTGAGGCAATCAAGGTAAGGATTAGATTTTTTTTTAATTTTTTAAGATTAAAGGGAAAAAAAATTTCCTGAATTGAAATGAAAATAGGGTCTTGGAGAAAGTCAGCAGAATAAGAATCAGAAAGTTGGAATCGTAATATTCGTGAGGTTGCTAAATTTTAAAATATCCTCCAAAAAATTGCTCAGCATCTTAGTATTTAAATTTTCTCAACTATAAAATGATCTAAATATTATCTGACGACAGTCACTTCTAAGGTACTTAATCATAATTAATTAGATGGCTACAAAGTACTTTGCAAATTAATAGAGAAAAGATGATACTATTAGATAATATTATTGATAATATAATAAAATAACAAAAAATATTCAAATAGCTTTGCAGAGATTCTAACTTCAAAAGCACAATACCAATGTACACTTTGTGCATTTTTGCTCACAATTTATACTTATGAAGCCAAGTATATAAAAATAAGTATATTAAAAGAAAATAAATTTAACAGAAAATCAAGCACTAGAGTATCATTTTTAAAAAGTAAGAATTTACCAAATTGTACCTAATAAATGGCACTCTTAAGTCATTCATAGAATGAAGAGGTGCATATACTCCTTGCTCATCCCACCATTTCCATGCCAGAGCCTGAAATGTTTTCATCTCATTTGGATCCACTGTTGTTGAAGTGCTATGCAATCTCATTCCAATATATCTGAAAAATGAAACAAATGAATATATGAAATGCCAAAGATCTTCAAAATATAACATGGGGAAATGTTACATTTTTGCTTATATTCATAAATTTTTTAAAAATCCATAGTCTTCCTTCCATATTCCCTTGTTTTATGAGGGAGTTCTATTGATACCATTATAGATAATTTCTCTTGAAATCAGAACTTTTATAATTATGTATTTACACTTTACTATTAAGTATGGAAAGGGCTTGCTTTCCACCTCTACTACTAAGTGAGGCTTTCTAAAACTCATGCCATTAGACAGCACCATGATGACTCTGAAAAGCCCAGGGGATAATACAATTTTTGGCAAACTTGGAAAGACAGGAATATGGTATATACTACTATGCAGCCATGTCTGGGGAATGGGTCCGTTAACAAAAGATACTGTACAGTACAAAATCTATAAAACGGAATACTCTAGTCCTTCCTGGAGAGCTAGGCTATAGAAAATTGCTATTTACTTAACACAAGACCTCAGAGCTATGCTATTTTGACTTGGGTGTTAGGTTCAGTTACTAGGTGATTACAATTGAGAGACAACAAGACACTACACTTGGGCTCACAATTTTTTAAATCTTTCAACTCTAGTTGATCCTTTGAAGAGGGCTTTTAAAAGTGTATAATGTTCCAAAACTTTTTAAAGTTTGGAATCGAAAAGGCACCTACACCACTGAGTTCTGTCCTCTAGCAGAGTAAAATCCATTACAGTGAAATGCTAATTTATCAAATGTTGGGGGATGCCAATTAGGATTCAGCATGTCACATTATGTTCAGCTATACTTATACATCTTGAAAGCTATGTCCTTTTAAGATACAAATGGAACTCAATATTATGTTCATCTACTTTTTTCCAAACTTCATTATTCAATAACTTCAAAAAGACCCTTATGCAGGAAGCAAGGCTAGATACTTGGAAAATAGAGCTCAATCTAAATACTATTTTCTATTTTCCATAAAATTGAAAATTTTATTTTCTTAAACTAATACAATTATGCAAATGTCCCTAGTTTAACTTTTAAACTGTATATATAGCCAATTTCTCTTTGACAAAAATAATTCATGATTTCATGTGTTACATTATTATATAACTCACAAAATACTGAAAGAAAAAGTTATATAAATTCTGCATTTTAATTTTTAAAAACTTTAAAATTCTAATTTTAAAAAATAAAACCAATAAAAAACTATCACGTTAGAACAAATTAGCAAACATCTCACTTTTAGGTGAGATGATAATTATAATATATGATAAATAATTACATCTCCCCTCAAAATAAGTAATGATTATACTGATTCATCAAAAAAAACATACCTGTAACTTTTCATATTATCTGAATAGGCAACAGGTATATTGTTAGACTTTAAGCACATGATTCCTTTATCGTTGATTTGCTTTCCTGGATAAGTAGGAAAATAAAAAACAAGATTAAAAAAATAAATTTCCAAAGAATGATCCTTACTAATGCACAATATAATTTTATCTTGAAACTAACCAAGACAATTCATACTTCTATTATATCACAAATGACAAAAATTTGAGTAGATTTTAAGAAAAAAGGGAAAAAAAATTCAGATTGTACTCTATCTTTAAAAAGCAAAATTCTAGTTACAGTCATTTAATCAGAACTAGGCTGAGTGAATAGAACATTGGGTCTGAAGTCAGGGAGACCTGAGTTCAAATCCAGCCTCAGACATTTACTAGTTATGTAAGCTTAAACAAGTCACTTAATTTTCTATTCATTTTACTCCACTGGAAAAGTAAATATGAAACTAATATCTTTACCAAGAAAATTTCATAGGGAATATAATCCATGAGATTATGAAAGGTCCTATATGACTGAACAACAACAATACAATTTAATAATGAAAATAATTATTCTATCCTTTTTTTCTAACCACTGCTTTTCAACATAGTAAAAACACCATCAATAATATCATATTAAATTAGAAAGCAGGGAATTCTATCTTAAGTCAGATTAACTTTCTCCCCTCAATTTTATGAAAATATACATGTTCAAAACTGTCCCATTTTTCTCCCATTTTTTACATTTCTTGCTTAGAATTGATTGTATAATAGAAACAATGTTATACTTGAAGTCAGATCTTGGTCAGTGTTTTGCTTCCATGTGATAATAAGAAAGTCTTTTAACTTCTCTTAGTTTCAGTTCTCTGATGATCCTTACACTGCCTATTTCTTCTTTACAGCATGTCCCAAAAGTTTTAGTGCAGTTTTAAACTTGAATAAGCACTATGATGCATTCAAGCTATGAAAGCTTAGAATTGAACTTTTGAGACACTCTGTGTGGATAGTAATAATATTCACTATCCTTTATTTTATAGACAAAACAATTATTCAACTACCAATCAACATTCATTAAGGAAAGTGGTCTACTGTTTTCTTTCTCTGTTATTGCTCTCCCTAATTTACAAATCAAAACCATATTTTTGTCAAAAGGAATTGGGTAAGACTCCTTTATCTATTTTTCCCCAAAAAAAGTTTGCATAGTATTAGAATTGTTCCTTAAATGTTGGGCAGAATTTATTTGTTAATTCATTTGATACTAAAACTAGCTCCTAGTTTTATTTTTTAAGTTTTCTTCCTTTCAACTTTTTAATATCTACTCTGATCTTTCAAGATTTCCATTTTGGTGTTTAAGTAGAGATTTTTAATTTGTTCTTTTTCTAATTGTTGTTTTTTTTTTTCCTAGTAGCATCCCCAATTTATTGATCTGCTTTTTCTTTCTTGTTGATATATGCAGTTGATGATATCACTATCCTTCTGCTTTGGCTGTATCCCACCAATTTTGTAATGTCTCATTTTTGTCATTCTCTTTAATGAAATTGTTGGTGATTTCTACAATTTGTTCTTTGACCTAATCATTCTTTAGAATTAAATTGTTTAGTTTCCAATTTGCTTTTAATCTAAGCTTCCATAATCCTTATTACATTATGGTCTGAAAAAGAATGCAATTTAAAATTGCATTTATTTAAATTTATTTGATTTTATATATTTATATATATTTAATATGTATTTAAATATATTAAATTTAAAATTTTTGCTTCTCTGCATTTGAGGGTTTTATAGCCTGATACATGGTAAATTTTTGTGAAGCTATACATGGCTGAAAATGCCATATACAAATGAGAAAAAGTATATTCCTTTCTATTCTCATTCAGTTTTCTCCAGAGGTTAATCATGTCTAACTTTTCTAAAAATGTTTTCATCTCCTTGACTTATTTCTTATTTATGATTAATATAGCTCTGATAGTTTTCCCTATTCTTCTCTTTTGCCTTTGTCCCAGAATATCCCTCTTTCTTACCTATCCAACTTTATTTACTTCATCCCAAAATAATTAACTCACTCTCCCACAATTTTTTTCTACGTAGAATTCTTTTAACAGCTCTAATAATAATAAAGCCTAATAGATATATGCCATATTTCCATATAGAAAAGTACATAGTTGAACTTTATTGAGTCCCTTATGATTTCTCTTTCATGTTTACCTTTTTATGCTTCTTTTGGATTTTATACTGAAAATTAAAATTTCTGTTCAGCTCTGGTCTTTTCATCAAGAATGCTTGAAAGTCCTCTATTTCAATAGTTATCTTTTTTTTTTTTTTCTTGAAGGATTATACTCAGTTTTGCTAGATAGGTTACTCTTAATTGTAATTCCAGCCTTTTTGCCTTTTGGAATATCACATTCCAAGCTTTTTACTCCTTTAATATGGTAGACACTAAATCTTGTATGATCCTGACTGTGGCTTCACAGTATTTGAAAGATTTCTTTCTGGTCGCTTAAAGTATTTTCTCTTTAACCTGCGAGCTTTAGAATTTGATTATAATAATCCTGGAAGTTTTTATTTGGGGATCTTCTTCAGGAGTTGACTGGTGGATTATTTCAATTTCTATTTTACATTCTGGTTCCAGGATATCAGGGCAGTTTTCTTTGATAATTTCTTGAAATATGATTATGGCTTTTAGATAATCCAATAATTCTTAAAGTATCTGTTCTTGATTTGTTTTACAGATATGTAGTGGACAGGAACTCTGATTCCCTAGTGATATAATGATTAGGTTATACTCAGTATGATGAATTGATGTAATTGTAATAGAGTATTTAAAAGGTCAGAATGCAGATTACTGACTGGATGACTGAATGAGAGGAGAGATTGTAGACTGGCTGACTGACTGAAACTCCTGGTGCAGACTGGGAGACTGAAGAAGAGAATAAAGACTTTGGACTTTACTCTCAACCATTCTCATAGTAATTATTCTGCTGAGACCAAGGCTGATCCCAAAGCCTTCTAGAAAGCTAGCCTGGACATTACACAGATCAGTTATTTTTCTGATGAGATATTTCACATTTCCTTTTCTTTCCCCATTTTTCATTTTTCATTCTTTTGGCTTTGTTTTATTATTTCTTGACATCTAATGGAGTCATTAGCTTTCACTTACCAACTCTAATTTTTTAATAAATGTTTTTTTCTAGTGAGTTTTTGTTCCTCTTTTTCCATTTGGAAAAATGCTTTTTAAGAAGTCATTTACATCAATGCTTTTTCCTACCTCTTTTTCCTTTTGGCTAATTCTGCTTTTGAAGGTGTTATTTTCTTTAGTATTTTTTCTGCCTCTTTTTTCCAAGCTGTCACCATGATAGCTTCGTTTATTTTTCCTATGTCACCATGGTCAGGTTCTTTCCTTAGTTGTTTCCTCATTTTCTTACCCTATTTCTTGATTTGGAACTTTACATTAATGTTGGGCTCTGCTGCTATGTGAGAGGCTTTGTCTCAAGCTTCAGGCTTTTTTGCACTGCTATTTTCAGAGCTTGTTCTGGGGTTCTGGAAGTTTACATTGCTTTCAAAGTGGTGTGATCTAGGAAGAGGTGTCTCTTGGCCTATACTCTGAGCCTTACCAGGAAATATCTTGGATTCCTTGGGATGGCAAGCAATGCTTTTCCTTCCTTGAGACCAGAAATGATCCTGTTCTTCACGATTTTTGATCACTTGGGACCAGAGGTGGTATTGCTCCTCAAGGTTTTTATTCACCTCTTGAGTAAAAGTATTTCTCAATGCCTTTGAACTGACCCAGAATTGGATATAAGAAATAGAGTATGACAAACTATACCTAGTTCTTCACCCAGTACTAGCAGAAGGATACTCTACAATCTCTTTCTGACCAGCTTCCTGGCTTGAGAGCTCCTGAAGCTACTGCTGCTTCTGTCATCATCACTTAGTCCTACCAACTAGTGTTTCATGCATATAGGCACCAGCCAATCTCCTTACCCCTGTCTCAGATTTCTCTATTTCTTTTTCTCAACTCCTATATTGATCTGGGCTGAAAGAATGTCTCATTCTCACCTTTTATTAGCTGTACTATTGCTGAATTTTATTTGAGTTATGATTTTAAAATTGTTTGGAGTGGAATGTTGGGAGAACCTAGCTGAGTGCTTCTGTATTTTGTCAGCTTGATTCTACCTCTGCAATTCAACATGTTTTGGAAGTTGTGAGTTAACCTTTGGGCTTGTTTTCTCATCTGTGAGTGAAGGGAATGCTTGGGATCCTGGTCAACTAATTGTAGCTAGTACAGTCTAGGAACATGTTTCCATTCCTCACCCCCTGCAGTTGCCACTACTGCTACTCTAGACCTTAGGACCTTTGAAAGCTTTAACCATGAGTGATAGCATGGCAGTGAAAATTATATTTCAAAGAAATGACATTGAATGATTCCCCAACCTATTGACTTAATTTTGCCTTTGGAAACAGGAAAAAATAAAGTGCGTTAGTCAAATAGTAAGACCAATGAATAAAATTTGGTTATCTAGTACTATATTAATGCTCCAAGAAATTTAAAAGAACTAAAGGAAGTCCCATAATCTGTTTGGTGTTTCTTCTATTGATTTACAGAAAGTCATGGACAAGAACATAATTAGAAAGGGTAGATCACTTATAAAGATAGAGGGAATACCCTTATCAATAAAAAACTTGAGCCAATGAAATACTGGAAATATCCCTTTGGAATAGACAATGGGCTAGCTCGGGAAGTCCCAATTTGCAAGATCACATAAAATACATTAGTATAATGTAAGGAAATGATTTTTTAAAAAATTAGAGAGAGTGGGTAGGGAATATGGCAAAAACTTCCCAGTTTTAACCTAAACAGAACATAGTGAACAATATGACATAAAATCAAAAGCTTTGGAAGTAGAAGAGAGAGGGAGTGAAAGTAGGGGGAGAAGTATGATAGCAAAGAGTTAAAAGTTGTTAAATCAATAGTTCTAGCAAATTCAGTTTAAAAATATACACAGATATAAACACATATGTGACATTAAATATATATATATATACATATTTTAATGTGTATTAAAATGTTTAACATATAAATTTAATATAATTAATTATTCATTTGTTTGGCTGTCATATCATACTGCTTACTCATATTTAGTTTATAGTCTACTAAACCCTTCAGTCTTTTTTAAACCAGCTATTGAATTAGTGTGTCTTTGGAAGAAAATTATTAGATTATTAGTGACTATACATACATACATACTTATACACACACATATACACACACACACACATATATATACACACATATACAACATAAGTGGTAAGATCACATTTATTAATAATAGATATGTGAACAGAATATTAAAAGATATTGATCACATTATATGATTATATTGTCATTAATAAAATGTTATATATTATTAAAGTATCTTGTATTCCATCTCATACCTACATAGCGTAAGGATATGTGTATGTGTCTGTGTGTGTGTGTATGTGTCTCTGTGTATGTGAGAGAGAGAGAGACAGAGACAGAGACAGAGCAAAAGACAAAGATATTAATGGCCCAATAATTCATTTCACATACATAGTAACTCAGTAGCTGGTCTGAAAAAAATCCTAATGTTTTAGAAGTTTGTAAAACCACATATAAGTAAACAATATGATGTGATGATATGATAGACAAAAAAGCTAATTCCAGGGGCAGCTAGGTGGCAAAGTGAATAGAGCACCAGCCCTGAAGTCAGGAGGACCTGAGTTCACATTTGACTTCAGACACTTAACACTTCCTAGGTCTGTGATCCTGGGCAAGTTACTTAACCCCAATTGCCTCAGCAAAAAAAAAAAAAAAAAAAAAAAAGCTAATTCCATCTTGGGCTACATTATAAGAGACATGGTTTTCAAGAATAAGGAAATGATAATCCCTCTGTACTTTATTCTAGAGTGTTGTGTTCAGTTCTGGGTGCAACAATTTAAATAAGGTAGAAAGCACCCAAGAAAGAGCCACCAGAATGTTGAAGATCCTTTAGTCCAAGATAAGTGGGATTTGAAGAAGGAATTAGGAATGTTCAGGAAAGAGAGCAAAAAATTCAAGGGTGACATGATAACTGCCTCCAAACACCTGAAAGAATATCATGTGGAAGAAGTATCAGATTTATTCTTTTGTCCCAGAGGGCAGAAGTAGGGACAATAAATGGAAAATTGTGAAGAGGCAAATTTAGGATTGATGTCGGAGAAAACTTCCTAAAAATCAAAGCTATCCAAAAAGTAGAATATGAAGCCTTTGGAATATGATTGAGTCCAGATGACCCTTTACTGAATATGTTAGTGGCAGATTCTCTTCATGAATAAGTTGGACCAGATAACCACTGAGATCCTTTCAAATTCTGATGCTAAATAAATGGAGCAAAATACTTATAATAAGATTATGTCTGTAGAATTGGAGCACAGCTTTTACAGACTCCAACTCCTGCATCTTTCTAACATATCTTATGGCCTCTGAGTTATTCTTTAAGATTTCTTAAAGCTTTAAATTCTATGATCTGAAGGGAATATGGTAGGTAAATCTTCTTGAGTTTCCCAAATCTCTAATAACAATGAACTGTTGGATCCTATGGCTCTTCCATATTTGGTCTCCTAGAACTCTTTCATTCTCTGGGTCCTGAAAGTACCTAGAGACGTTGGGTGGGAGTTATCCCTTGCAACATCTGTAACTTTCAGTAAAATTAGTATACCAAATATTGTTTTGATCTTAGAGAAAACTGTCCCAAAGTTGGCATCTAAACTAATCCAAGGAAATAAAGCTAGTAAAGCCATAATTAAGTTTCAGAAGACTTACAGCTCTATAATTCTATGCTTCTATAAAGGGCACTGTGGCATCAAGGTCATCTCAGCAGATGGCCCTCTATGCTGCCAAGTTTAATGTGCTCTTTGAGCTTATTTGATTCAGCAATGTGTTATTTTTTGTTGTATTCATCTCCCCACAAATAAAAAGCTATTAGTAATAATCAGAAGGAAGCACAAAACCTTCAGCTGGGCTTTAATTTAATTTTATATTTATGCATGGTGTGGCAGAGGGAGGAGTAAAACAGTGAGTTTTTCTTTTTTTCATGTAAAACTTCCTCTTGAACTCTTTAGTGATCTTTATTTTTTAAATATATTTTATTTTTTTCTTTAATCACATGTTAAATTTTTAAAAATCATTTTGTGTTTAAAATTTTCCCACCTCTTCTTCCTCCCCCCTTCCTGAGATGGTAAGCAATCAGATATAGATTATGCAAATGAAATCATATAAAACATATCTGTATCAGTCACTTTGTGTAAGAAGACTTGAATAAAAGAAAAAGAATGAAAGAAAGTAAAAAATATCATGCTTCAGTCTGTATTCAAATAAATTCTCTGGAGGCAGATAGTATGTTTTATCATTAGTTCTTTGGGATGTCCTGGATCACTGCATTGCTGAGAATTGCTAAGTCATCCCCAATTCTACATCATACACTATTGCTCTTACTGAGTATAATATTCTAGTTGTTTCCTTCACGTTACATCAGTTTATATAAGTCTTAAGTTTTTCTGAAAACATCCCACTTGTCCTTTTTAATAGCATAATAATATTCCATTACAATGATATACCACAGTTTGTTTAGCCATTCCCCAATTGACAGCTATCCCCTTAACTTCCAATTTTTAGCCACCACAAAAAGAGCTCTAAGTTGATGACACTATGATATAAATCTCGTAGAAATTACCAGATTAGCCATTATGCCCTTTGGACAAGTTACATCATCTCAGTTTAATTGTCTCCAAGAAGAAAGGGTACATTTATTCATTCAATCATTCTATAAACATTTATTGATGTGCCTACTATGTGTTAAGAACAGGATTTGTTATGGGGTATCATTACTGCTTCCCTTCTCAATGACTGATGAGAAAGAATTTGTAGTTCAAATTTTTTTAAGTGAAATTAAAAACTTTAACTACATTCCATGTGAAAAACTGGGTGTACTAAGAAAAAGAAAAAACTTTTGAGGGTATCTCTGCTTTACAGAGAGAAACACACATAAAAAGCAAATGCAAAATAAAAACAAGTTGATTTTAGTGGAATATACTATCGACTGGGAGAGTGAGAAAAGGAGAGGAAGAGGTAATAAAATCTTCCAATATAATATAGCACTTGAAAAAAGCCTGGATGAAAGCCAAAGATTCTAAGCAAAGGTGAGGAGAGAATGAATTCCAGGGATGGCAGCAGTCAGTACAAAGAAATGGGAGACAGAATGTCATCAAACAGCCCAGTTGCTGAGAGAGGTAACATGAAGCAGTGTTGAGGATAACATGCAATAACCTTAAAAAGGCACTCTTCGGTTTGTAATTGTCACTACAAAAAGGTTGCTAACTCTGAAGTGCCACCTCATAGCAAAGTTGTAAGGACCCCAGTAGCCCCCCCCAACCCTACTAAACTAAGAAGCCCCTAGAGAAAATCAAAACCCCTAGTAACAAGGACAGGATGCTGAAATCTATAAGGGATTCAATCTAAAATAGACTGTTTGTGGCTTTCACTCTTTGCTATGCCAAAAACCTGCTTACTCTGAGATGATTAGGAGGTGCCCAAAAGGTGGTACTTTAAGGTACCCATAAGGTGCTTTAAGGCTGGCTAAATGTGTGAAGCTGGTCCTATTGAAATCAAAATTAACACACACATGATTGGGGTGTTTCTGTTGATGAATGAGGCAACTCCTTTACCAAAAATGAATTATCTCTAGTGTAGCTTCTGGACCGAGATTCCCTGAGGCTGGGAAGCAAAGTTGTACCAGCCATAGGTCTCCAGAGATATTTTTAAATGCTTCCTGGCCTACACCACCCAAATAGCCTCCCCAAATAAGATAAAACATATCAGAAAATTAAGCAGGAAATGTTGCTGTTGCCAACAGTTTTAACTTCTCATTCCCTAGTCAGGGTATAGTTAGGCAGCTGTGGGGTATGAAAACTCCCTGTGACCAGCTACCAATATCAAAGTGTGACTACTGGTGGAAAAAGGGTCTCCCCAAGGCTCCCTCTTCACAAAAAATTTGTGGTAAGAGAGAAGGGAGAAACCAGATAATGAAAAAGAGAGTAGGAAATTCACAAGCCTAAAAATTAAGACCCTTTACAAAGCACAAATAAAGAGAGAACCGACTGGCTAGCCTGCTTCTACACAATAGTATAATGGCACAATAAAGCTAACTTGCTTTTCTTATACGTCTTACATTTTCTTCTACTCGATTTTAGTATATCCCAAACTTTAAAAACCTTGCTCAAAACACCATCAAAAAAAGGGGAAAATGGCAATTGTTAGGACAGACTGAAGGAAAAAAGGTACTTAAATGCTCTGTTTGTAGAGAAACAAATAGGTTATTTACTCTGGAAAGCAATATGGTATTATGCCTCCAAAGTTATTAACTTTTCCTATCTTTTTTTTTAAAGTTTAATTTTTTTTTAATTTTAATAGTTTTTATTTACCAGATATATGCATGGGTAATTTTACAACATTGACAATTGCCAAACCTTTTGTTCTAATTTTTCCCCTCCTTCCTCCCCCCCAGATGGAAGGTTGACCAATACATGTTAAATATGTTAAGAGTATAAATTAAATACAATATATGTATATATGACCAAACAGTTGTTTTGCTGTACAAAAAGAATCAGACTTTGAAATACTGTATAATTAGCCTGTGAAGGAAATCCAAAATGCACTTTTCCTATCTTTTTGACAAAGCAATATCACTCTTACACATATGCCTCAAAGAGATCAAAAGCAAGCATATGTACAAAAATATTTACAACAGCTCTTTTCATAGTAGCAAAGAACTGGAAACCCATTAGCGAGGGTTATGATATATGAAGGCAATGGAATACTACTGTGTCATAAGAAATGATCAAATGAAAGAGTGAGAAACCTGGATCAACTAATGCAAATTAAAATGAACATTTAAAGAAGAACAATTCATACAACAACATCAATACTGTAAAGACCATCCACTTTGAAGGTCATTATCACTGTGATCAAAATGACCAAGATTCCAGAAGATAAAAATGGTAGCAAATATGCTACCAACTTTTTAACAGAGAAATGATACTTAGACTGAAGAATGAAATATTTTCTTTTCTTTTTTTTTTTTTTTTTTTGGATGTGGCCAATGGGAAAACTTCTTTGGTTTGACTATGTATTATTTGTTACAAATTTTTCAGGGTTTTGTTTTGTTTTTAATTGATACGAAGGGAATTCACAAGGAATAAAAAAAAGATTTTTATTCATTGAAAAAAAATTAACTAAAAAATTTTTTAAGTTCCTTTAGTACAATGACTATTTTTGCCTTTCATTTACCTCCATTATCGTTCAGAATATTGATATACCATTAAGTGTTTGCAGACTTATTTTTAAATGAAAACTGCTGTTTTTTATTTATGATGGCAAAGAAATGGAAACTAAGGGACTGGACGCTAAACTGGGGAATGGCTGAACAAATAATGGTCTAAAGAATGTGAAAATTTATGAATGGAATGGAATATTATTGTGCAACAAGAAATGATGTGAGTTGAGATTTCTGAGAAGACTTGTGTGAATTAATGCAGAATGAAGTGAGCAGAAATGAAATAATTTATACAATAAGACTTCTAGAGAACTCTGTCAAATTTATAAGAATGTGAGTTATTCTCTGTAACATGCTGCTGTCTCCAGAAGCTGCCGAACGCTCTCTGGGAGGAGAACTGCTGTGTCAACTCAAATCTCTCAGACAGATTCTTCTTCCTGCAGAGAGCAGCCTCAAGTCTGGAGCAGAAACAACTCCCTTTTTCCTCCAGAGCTGCCCTCTTTATCCTCCCAGAGAATGGGCGTGGGCTAATGCAAGGGCTTCTGGGAAGAATTACTTCAACCAATGAACTTGCTCCTCCTAAGCATGCAAGCTCCTCCCCAGTAAAGGCCAGAGCTAGAGAATTGTCAAGTACTGACTTAGCACTTAGTAAGAACCTAATATCTCATTATCTCATTAGCACTTAGTAAGAACCTACCAATTCTCCAAATGATAAAGGGTCAAAGGATATGAATAGGCAGTTTTTAGATAAACAAATCAAAACTATATTCAATTACAGGAAAAAATGTTCTAAATCATTATTGATTAGAGAAAGACAAATGTAAATACTGCTGACATATTATCTTATGCCTAATAGGTTGGCTAAAATGATAGAAAGGGAAAGTGACAAAGGGGATGGAAAAATTGGGATACTAACATCCTGTGGATGGAAGTGTGAACTGATCTAACCATTTCGGAGAGCAACCTAGAATTATGCCCAAGGAGTTACAAAACTGTTTTGACTCCACAATACCACTGTCAAGTCTGTTACAGTTTTTTAAAAAAAGGTAAACATGAAATGAAAATTCATGATTTCGTATCAAAAAAAAGGAATGAAGATGAGGGATCCAGAGGAGGGGTAGAACTACAAATTGGGATACTGTTTATGCTGTTAAAATTTGTTATGTATTGTTTTAAAAAAAAAAAAAGTATAATTCTTTAAATTTATTCCAATTAAATATCATTTTATGAGATTTTTGCTTAAAAAAAACAACAAAAAAAAAGATTTCGTATCAAATGCTCTTTTGTACTCTACAAGGAAATAGGTTTTTTTTTTGTCTTTTTGTATTTAAGTTCAAAATGAATAATTAAAAGAACAACGTACAGATACGGGTGTATTTGCATGTATAGATGTACATATGTGCACATGCACAAGTGCACATGCATATGCGCACATCACTTTGAAAGACAGATTAATGCAATAATCATTCCCGTATAAAGATCAGGTGAGTATTTATGACAAGATTATCCAGACAAGAGAGGATGAGATATAAACTTGGTCTCAACCGATATAATTTTTCTTACTTGCTACGCATAATGGTTGCAAACGTTTTGTTTTTAAAGGGGAAGAAAGGGAAGAAAATAAACTTTGTTAGTTTAAAAAAATTAAGGATATAAAGCAGAAGAAAATAATTCCGGAAAGGTAACCTGGAACCAGACTGTGATCTCCCAAGGTTACCAAAACCTCGGAGGCAAAAAGTTCAAAGTCAAGGTTCCCCATTCGGACTCTTAGGCCCCGCCCCCATATTGACACTTTCCTCTGGAGCTCTGGAATTCCTTTCCTCTTCTTCCTCCCGACTCTAAACCCGCGCCGGCGCATTAGCCACCCCAGCGCTTTCTCCTAGCCGCGGGCTGGGTCTGTGCCTAGGAGCGGGAACTGGCGCGATCGCCGCTCACCTTCTAATCCTGTTGCCCAAGAACAGTCGGCCCCTCGGCTTGCTCTGCGGAGCCCAGCGAGGCCCCAGCCACGACCCCTCACGGCCCTCAGTCCCCACATCGCCGGTGTTGGTGGACCTTTCTGGTCCTTCCCTTTCCGGTCCCTCCAGTAAACCAGCCCCTTCTTCGCTAAGGTTCCAGATTAAGAGTGTGGGACAGTCTTCCGCCTCACGAGGCCGCCAGCAGTTCTTCCGCGCCTTCCTTGATGGTGGGTGGTCTTTGTTGGAAAGGGGAGGAGGAAAAGAAAGACGGCACGCTTTAGTCTTAGGTTTTAAGAGCCTAGAATATCTCTAGTATTAATGTGGTTTAAATCACAGATTGTACCACTAGTCACTCTAATAACTTTTACAGGTGAGGAAATTGAAGACAGGATTTGCTAAATGATTTGTCTAATATTGAAAGATTATTAATAATGATAAATGAGGTGCTAGGTGTGATTATTTTGTTAAAAAAGTAAGCACTTAATAAATGTTTATTTATTGATCGATTTTACACATAAGGAGGGGCAGCTAGGTGGCGCAGTGGAGAGAGCATCAGGCCCGAATTCAGGAGGACCCCAGTACAAATCTGGTCTCAGACACTTAACACTGCCTAGCTGTGTGACCCTGGGCAAGTCACTTAACACCAGCCTCAGGGGAAAAAAAAAAGAGATTTTACGTAAGGAAACGGGCCCAAATAACTCAAGATCACACAAGTAGTAAATTGCAGAATTGGAATTCAGATCTGCTCCTCTTATTCTAAATCCAGAACTTTGAATTGAATTGACTTTACAAAGTCATATTAATTTCTCCCATTGTTTTTCCCCTTTACTTTGATTTTTTTTCTCCCAACATGCTTCATAAAGAAATGTGTATTAAAAATAAACTTACCAAAAAAAAAAAAAAGCTCACAAAAAAACAAATTCAGGTTTGATGAATTCAAGAGAACTATTATCTGAAAGAGGAAAAAAGCAAGATGAAGTAGAAAAGCACTCAGCTGAGCTCTCCCAAATTCCTCTCCAAAAACTTCTAAAATAATTTTTCAAACAGAATTCTGAAGGGGCAAAAGCAACAAAGGGTCAGGTGAAACAATTTTTCAACCCCAGACAACTTAGAGGTAGGCAGGAAAGGTCTTTTTCATGGGAGTGGGGATCTGGCCTGGAGCATAATGGAAGACCTTGGTGATGGCTGCATGCAGTAGTTCCAGGAGTCTTATCCATGTATGGTGGCAGGGTTGGACAACCAGTTGGATGGTGATTTCAGGGTACCTTTTGCTGTTGCAGGATTCAGGACTGTTTTATTATCCATAGGCAGTGCAAGATGAGGTTGAGCAAAAGCACATACAGCCACAGGGCAGAAAGGGTCCTGGTCACTGTTCCAGCATGGAAAGAAGCATCTGTGGTTACTCACAAGGGAATAGGACTCTGTTCTTAATTCTAAGATGGAAGGTTGTTGTTCAATCATGTTTAATTCTTCATTAGCCCATGAACATAGCACACCCAGGCCCTTCTATACTCATCTATCTCCCCAAATCTATCTAAATATGTGGTGTTTCTATAATACACTCTTATCTCATCCTCCACAGTCCCCTTTTCCTTTGGTCTGCAATCTTTCCCAACATTAGAGTCTTTTCTGATGAATCCTGTCTTCTCATCATATGAACAAAGTATTTAAAGCTTCAGATAGAGTATTTAGCCTTCCAGTAAATAGCTGGAATTTATTTAAGGATAGAGTGATTCAAGCCAATTCCAATAGAATTGTGATGGAGAAAGCCATTTGCATCCACCCAGAGAGAGGGCTATAGGAACAGACAAAATATATTTTCATCATTTTTGCTGTTGTTTGCTTTTTTTTCCCCCTCGTTTTTTTCCTTTTTTGATCTGATTTTTCTTGTGCAGCATGATAAATGTGGAAAATTGTTTAGAATAATTTAACATGTTTAACCTATATTGGATTGTTTGCTGTCTAGGGGAAGAAAGTAGTGGAGAGGTAGGGAGAAAAGTTTGAAACACAAGGGAAAATGTTAAAAACTATCTTTGCATGCATTTTGAAAATTAAAAGTTATTATACTAAAAAGTATTTTCTGATTTGATCTTCTTATTGTCCAAGGAACTCTCAAAAATTTTTTTTTCCAGCATCACAATTCAAAAACATTGATTCTACAGCATTCAGATTTCCTAATAGTTCAACTCTCACAGCCTTACATTGCTACTCTAAAAACCATAATTTTGACTAAACAAATCTTTGTCAGCAGGCTGATGTTTCTGCTTTTTAATATGCTGTCCAGATTTGTCATGGCTTTCCTCCCAAGGAGCATGCATCTTTTAATTTCATGGCTGTAATCACCATCCACAGGAATTTTTGAGCCTAAGAACATAAAATCTGAAACTGCTTCCATTTATACTCCAAATGCCAGAAAGTGATGGGACAAATTACCAAGATCTTAGTTTTTGGTTTTTTTTTTTATGTTAGTCTTCAAGCCAGCTTCTACACTTTACTCATTCATTCTCATCAAAAGACTTTCTAATTCCTCTTCATTTTCTGCCATCAGAATGGTATCATCTGCACATCTCAGATTGTTGCTATTTCTTTCAGTAACCTTAATGCCAGCTTTTGATTCATCTAGCCTGGCAATTCACATAATTTTTCATAGAAAGTGACAATCTACAGCCTTATCATACTGTTTTCCCAATCTTAACCAATCCATTGTTTCATGTTTGGTTCTAACTGTTGCTTTCTTGGCCCATAAATAGGTTCCTTGGAAGACAATCAAGATTATTTTGTATTCCTGTTTCCTTGAGGACTCAACGCATTTTTTGGTGATCCATACAATCAAAGGCTTTAGTGTAATCAATAAAGCAGAAACATGCTTTTCTACAACTCGGTTGCTTTCTCTCTAACCTAATGAATATTGGTAATTTGGTCTCTAGTTGTTCTACCTCTTCTAGAACTATCCTGGTTTTCTGATAATACTCAGTTCACATACTGCTGAAGCCTCACTTGCAGAATCTTAAGCATAACCTTGCTGGCATGTGAAATGAGTGCAATTGTCCAGTAATTTGAACATTCCTTGACATTGCCTTTCTTTAAGATTGGGATGTGAACTTTTTCCAATCTAATGGTCAATGTTGAATGTTCCAAATCACCTGGCATATTTAGTGCAGCATTTAAGCAGCATTATCTTAAATAATCTTAAATATCTTAAAATAGCTTAGTTGGAATTCTGTCATTTCTACTAGCTTTATTGTTAATGATTTCTAAGGTCTTTAAGATTTGGTTTTCAAGGATGTCTGGCTCTAAATCAGTAACCATACTTTCATGGTTATCAGTAATGTTTAGATCTTTCTTACACAGTTCTTTTGTGTATTCTTACCTTTTGCTAATCTTTTATGCTTGTTAAATCCATACTATTTTTGTCTTTTATCATGCCCATCTTTGCATGAAACATTCCCTTGATGTCTCTGATTTTCTAAGAGATCTTGCATCTTTCCCATTTTATTGTTTTCTTCTGTTTCTTTGCATTGTTCATTTAAGAAAAATTTTGTTTCTCCTTGCTATTCTCTGGAATTCTGCATTCATTTATATATCTTTCTCTTTTTCCTTTCCCTTTCCTTTTTCCCCCAGCTATTTGTAAAGCCTTATGAGACTGCCATTTTGCTTTCTTGCTCTTCTTTGGAATGTTTTTTGTTGCTTCCTTCTGTATTGTATTGCAAACCTTTATCCATAGTTCTTTGGGGTTTTTAGGTTTGTACCTACCAGATCTAATACCTTAAATCTATTCATCACTTTACTTCATATTCGTAATGGATGTTACTTAGGTCATACTTATACAATTTGATGGTTTCCATCCTTTCTTCAATTTAAGTCTGAATTTTGTAATAGGAATCTCATGATCTAAGCTGCAGTTAGCTCCAGGTCTTGTTTTAACTGACTATAGAATTTCTTCACCATTAGCTGCAAAATAATGTTCAAGTGAAAAGAAGTCTTTTGGGTTGTTGAAAAAGTGTTTGCTATAACTAGCGACTTATCTTAAAACTCTATTAGTCTCTGACCTGCTTCATTTTGTACACCAAGACTAACCTTGTTATTCCAATTACTTTTTGATTTCTTCCTTTAGCATTCCAATCACCTATGATGAATGTGATTTGGGGGTGGGGGATGTTATTTCTAAAAAAAAAAATTGTAGGTCTTCATAGAACTGAGCAACTTTGGCCTCTTTGGCATCAGTGGTTGGCACATAAATGAATATTATAGTGATGTTGAATAGATATCATTTGGTAATTTTTGAGATTATATTCCAGTACTGCTTTTCTCACTCTTTTATTGACTAGGAGGGGTACTCCATTTTTTTCTAAAAGATTCTTGTCAGTAGTAGTATATGTAATGACCATGTGAATTAAATTCACCTATTCCCATACATTTAAGTTCACTAACAACTAAAATGTGTATGTTTAATTTTTTCATCTATTTGACCACATGCAACTTACCCTCATTTATCGATCTTATATTCCAGATTTCTATGCATTATTGATCAAAAGGGAGCACTAACAATTGTAGCTATAGGAAAGTAGAGGACCTGATCACAATCCCAGGGCCAAGAAGAGTTCTAGCACTGGTGACTTAGATAAAGCACAAGTCAGGACAGCAACGGCCACACCTTTCCTCAGAGCATTGGAAGCACATTGGAAGCACTGAAAACCTATAGACCCCCAGAACATAAAATAGCATGAAAGGCTTGAAGCATGAGACAGTGTGCCCTCCACCCCAGGAGTACAACCTAACTTTAACAGAAAGCTAAAAGACAAACAAAAGGCTAAAATAACTGGCAAACAACAAAAATAGAATTTGGCAGTAACAAGTTACTATGGTGACAAGAAAGATCAAGACAAAAACCCAGAAGACAATACAGTTGTTGAAGCAGCTACAAGTAAAATTTAAAAGAAAAAAAAAGTGAATTGGATATAAGTCCAACAAGAATTCCTGAAGGAGTTCAAAAGGAATTTTTAAAATCAAATGAGAGGTAGAGGAAAAATTGGAGAAAGAAATGAGAGTGATGCAATAAAATTATGAAAAAATAGTGAACAGCTTGGTAAAAGTGGCACAAAAAATACTGAAGAATATAACACCTTAAAAACCAAATTGTTTAAATGGAAAAAAGAGATACAAAAGCTTACTTTAGAAAAAAGAAATTGTTCCTGATTCAGATGATATCTGGTGATGAGAAACCATGGTGGCTCAGAAGGACTGGACCCTCATGGTGTCATTGAGAGCAACTGGAATAAAATCATGGACAATTTCAATGATATAAACCTGAAGGAGTCTGTTACAGAGCATCTATATGTATGTTTGTAAAGCCCTTGGCCATCCAGCAGTCATCATCCCCCTGCATTAAGGAATATGATGTGATTGCTCAAGCTCAGTCAGGGACTGGCAAGACAGCCACATTTTCTATTTTCATCCTGCAACAGCTGGAGATGGAGCTCAAGAGCCCCAAGCACTAGTGTTGGCCCCCACCAGAGAGCTGCTTCCACAGATCCAGAAAGTAATTTTAGCTCTTGGAGACTATGGGGGCAATGTGTCATGCCTTCATTGGTGGCATCAATGTTCAAAATGAAATGCAAAAACTGCAAGCTGAGGCACCATACATTGTTGTTAGAACTCCTGGGAGAGTGTTTGATATGCTAAACATTAGATATCTTTCTCCAAAATGGATCAAGATGTTTGTTTTGGATGAAGCAGATGAAATATTGAGTCATGGATTTAAGGATGAAATCTATGAAATTTTCCAGAAATTAAGTACAAATATTCAGGTTGTGTTATTTTTTGTCACAATACCAATTGATATGTTAGAAGTGACCAAAAAGTTCATGACAGATCCTATTTGAATTATGGTAAAGAAGATTTGACTTTTGAGGGAATTAACCAATTTTACATTAATGCTGAGAGGAATAAAAGCTGGATACTCTCTGTGACTTGTTTGAGACACTGAACATTACACAAGCTGCTGTTCTTCTGAACATAAGATGAAAGGTACATTAGCTGACTGAAAAGATGCATTCTGCTCTGCATTATGACAAGGACCAAAAAAAGCAAGATGTTATCAAAAGGGAGTTCAGATCAGAGTCAAGCTGTGTCTGATCACTACAGACTTGGTTTATGGGATTGATGTGCATCAAGTATCTTTGGTTATAAACTATGATATATCTACCAATTGTGAAACCTGTATTTACAGAATTGGATGAGGTGGTCGTTTGGGGAGCAAAGGTGTGCTCTAAACTTCATTACTAAAGAAAAGAGGATTCTTCATGATATTGACACTTTCTACAATCCTACAGTGGAGAAGATGCCAATGAATGTGGCTGCTCTTATTTAATCCCTAGGAGGAGATGATTTTGAATGCAGTATTTGCTGTTGATGAATTGGCAATTCACAATATGCATTGTTCTTTCTTTGGAAACATTGAATCTTGTCTCAATGCTCATAATATGGATCAGAAATAGTTTTTTTGGTTGTTTTTTGTTTTTTTTTTTTTTTGATAGCAAAGCAACTTTAGTCATGAGCTATTGTGGGAAAACAGCTATTGGCTTTCTCCTTGAGTTAGGGTTGGGTGTAAAAGATATGGGGTCTGTAAAATCTATTTTTTATTAGAAATTTATTTCCTAATTCTGTAGAAATGGTTAGATGTTCTCTATCATTTAATGATTTGTGTACTTAAAAATATAAGTGCTATATAAAAGCAGCCAATTATATTAAACTAGAATATTTTCCTTTATTGTATTAGTCAGTAGACTGAATAGGAAAGACTTTTCAAATGGACTAATTTTTTTTTTAAGAAAGCATTTAAATGCATTTTGTTTGGTATTATATTCAATAAAGTATTTAATTAGTAAGAAAAAGAAATCATTCCTTAAAAATTATTTATATTGGACAAATGAAAGCTTATCATTCCATGAGATACCACAAAAGAAAAAAAAATCAAAAGAATAAAAAAATTAAAAGAAAATGTTAAATATCTCTTTAAAAAAATAATTGACCTGGAAAATAGATAGGAGAGGTACTCTAAGAACTGCTGAACTACCTGAAAGCCATGACCAGAAAAAGAGCCTAGACATCATATGTCAAAAAATTTATCAAGGAAAACTGCCCTGATAGAGATTGAAAGATTTTTTCAAACATTTTTCAAACACAAAGTTACTGTAATTATTTGCTACTGTGTATGGTATGTCTAATTTCTTCCATTTATCTTTTTATTTTTCAGCCAGTATCAGATAATTCTGATAATTACTGCCTTATAATTTAAGATCTGGTCCTGCTAACTAACCCTCCTTCCTTTACATTTTTTCACCACTAGTTCCTTTGATTTTTTGGCCTTTTCTTCTTCCAAATAAATTTTGTTATTTTTTCTAACTAACCCATAAATATTTTTTTGGTAATTTAATTGGGCTAACATTGAATAGTTTTGGTAAAATTGTCATTTTTAATATTGTTTTTGTCTATCCATGAATAATTAATATATTTCCAATTATTTAAATCTAACTTTATTTGTATAAAATATTTTATAATTATATATGTAATTAAAACATAGTTCCTGGGTTTCTTTTGGTAGGTATACTCCCAGGTGAAAGCACCTGTCTATAGCTTATGCTGTCTACAATTATTTTAAATGAGGTGTCTCTTACTATCACTTCTTGCAGAGTTTTGTTGGTGATATAAATACTGGTGTCTATGTATTTCTATGTATCTAAGGTGGATGTATTTCATATCCTGCTACTTTGCTAAAATTATTTCAACTAACTTTCTAGTTGATTTTTTGTATCTTCCAAATATATTGTATCATCTGCAAAGAAAGATACTCTTTCGTTTGCTCGTTGTGATTCCCTCAATTTCTTTTTTTTCTCTTGTTAGGATTTCCAGTACAAAATTGAGTGATATTGGTGACAATGAGTATCCTTGTTTCACTCTTGATCTTAATAGAAAGCTTTCTGACTTATTCCCATAACAAATAATGCTTGCTGATAATTCTATAGATGCTTATCATTTTAAGAAAAAAAATCCATTTAAACCTAAACTTTCAATTATTTTTCATAGACAACTGTATTTTATCATAAGCTTTTTCTGTATCTATTGATATACTTATATGGTATTTGTTACTATTGTTAATGATAAAATCAATTATGTTAATAGTATTCCTTATTTTAAATCATCTCTTCATTCTTGGTATCTCTCAGTCACAAAATATAATCTTCATATTGTGATGGTCTCCTGGATAGTACTTGGTTTAGTATTTTTGTATCAATATTCATTAAAGAAATTGATATATAATTTTCTCCTTGTTTAGGTATCAGTACCATATTTGTTTAATAAAAGATATTTGATAGGACTCCTTTGCTTAGTCCAAATAATTTAATAAGTATTTGAATGAGTTGATCTTTAAATATTTGGTAGTAAAAGAAAATATTCTTTTTAATGAAATTATTTCTATGATTCATTCTTTAACCCATTTATTCTTTAAGATTAAGTTGATTATTCTTGTGCAGCATGGCAAATGTGGTGATATGTCTAGAAGAAATGTATGTTTAATCTATATTAGATTACTTGCCGTCTAAGGGAGGGGGATGAGGAGAAAAATATGGATAACAAGGTTTTGTGAGAGTGAATCTTGAAAAACTATCTTTGCATGTATTGGGGTTTTTTTAAATAATAGCTTTTTATTTTCAAAATATATGCAAAGATAGTTTTCAACATTTACCTCTTCAAAACCTTGTATTCCAAATTTTTCCCAAGTCTTTCTTCTCCCCACTTCCCTAAACAATAAATCCAATATATGTTAAATGTTTGCATGTATTTTGAAAAATAAACATTTTTAAAAAGGTTAAGTTTAGACTCCAATTACTTTTTAATCTGCATTTCCATGGTCCCTTAATGAACATAATTTTTATTGCATTATATCTAAAAAGGATGCATTTCATATTTCAGCTTTTCTACATTTAATTCTAAAGTTTTTGTGCCCTAATAAGTGGTTAATCTTTGAAATGGTACTATATATATCACTAAGAAAGCTTTTTAAATTTTTCAGTACTATGGGGATAATTAACTGTTCTTTATTAAGGAGAGAAATAGATATCTTGTAGGAGATGTAGCATTTGTTAAGGAGTCTTCATTTGAAGAAGCTAGAAGCTAAATTATTTTATTATAATATGTAAATAGCTTTAAACTTTAAATTTGGATTACTTTGTTAGTGTATTTATGTATCCATCCCAGAACCTTTTGTTAACTTTAGATAAATTCATTTTTTGTATCAAAATAAATCTTATAATAATGACTTCTGATTTTTATTTGTAGACATAGATAGCTGGTATAGGTGATGCGTATTGCTGGTAGGTAAAATTAAATTCCCTGGCCTAATAAAAGATTACATATGGATTGAGCTAACTTTCATTATCTTATGTTTATTGGCAAAGTAAATTGGTTTGAGATTAATTTTATAGAAAATTTCTACAAGTGACCTGAAATGGAGACCAGAGCCACAAAACTGCATCAGATGTATCTAGAGGAAAGAAGACATCTTTTTAATTTTATGTTATCTTTTTTTTATATATTTTGAATTTTATCTTTTATCTGTAAGGATTGCCTTCTTTGATTTTGTCAATGTTATCAAAAGGAATGGCCCTTTTGATTTTCATCAAGCCAACTTTTTATTTTCTCTTTCACATCATCCCTCCTCATAAGTCTGAAGAGATCCTTCCTTAATAAAGTATTTGTCTTTGGTCTAAAAGAGATGGCCATCTAAACATTCTTTTTAATAACCTGTTGGCTTTGTTAAAATAATTAAATTGCTTCCCCCCTCCCAAAAAAAGAAAAAGGCACATTCCTTTCTATTGCCATTAAATTCTCTCCAGATCTTTCATAGATTGTCTGAAATTCTATTCTCTTTTTTAGTAATATTTACCTCATTCTGAAAGGAAAAAGTTCCCTCATCCACTACATATTTCTACCTGTAATTCATCTAGCTTTTCCTCTAAAATTTTAGATGCTGTACAGTATTTGGTACATATAAATTTACTTTTGATATCGCCTCATTGTAGTATCTTTTGTCATAATTCAATTTCCATTTTATCTTTTAATTAAATTTAACTTTAACTTTGAGATCATGATTGCTATCTTTTTTTTTTTTTACATCAGTTGAAACATAATTCTGCTGCAACCCTTCTAACTCTATTTCTCGTTTTAAAATGTATTTTTTGTAAACAACATTGTCAGATTCCTATTTTTAACCTATTCCATCTATTTTATTTTATGGGTGATTTCATCCCATTCACATTGAGTCATTACTATATTACTCCATCCTATTTTTCTTCACTATTAGCTTTCTCTCTTTTTTACTCTCTCTCCTCAAAAATCTAACTTACTACTTTAACATATGTAACATGTATTGGTCAACCTGCCATCTAGGGGAGAGGGGGAGGGGAAAGGAGGGGAAAAATTGGAACATAAGGCTTGACAAATGTGTTATAAAAGTACCCATACATATATCTTGTAAATAAAAAGCTGTAATAAAAAAAAATTTTACTCCTAATCACTACCTCCCCCTTACCTGCACTCATCCTCTCCCCTTATCCTACTATTCTTTAATTTATTCCCTTACCCTCTTCCCCAACCTTCCCACGGTTTGACTTATCCTGTCTCCTAGGTGTCCTAGACTTTATACTCTAGATGTTATACTCTCTTTAACTTAGTTCCAAGAAGATTCTATCAATAAAATGCTCTCCATCCCCATCTGCTTCCTCATAAGTTCTTCCTTTCAAATTTGTATGAAATAACCATTTTATCTTTCTACCCAATTTTACTTTTTAGAACCATCCCATCATACTCAACCCCAAGCCTTCTGCCTATGTATGCTCTTTCAAATAACATTCTTAAAAGTACAGATAACATATTCACATATAAAAAGTAACGTTTGACCTTATTGAGTCCCTTTTCCAGTGAGCTCTGGTTTTTGTTTTTTGGGGTTTTTTTTTGTCAAAAATAACTTGAAAGTCTTCAAATGTATTAAGTATCATTTTTTTTCCCAAAAAAAAAAAAATCAGGATTATATTCCGTTTTGCTGGGTAAATTAAGCTTGGTTGAAACCCCAGCTCCTTTGCTCTTCAAAATGTTCCAAACCTTTTTTTTTTTTTTTTTTTAAATAAAGCTGCTAGATCTTCTATTCCAACTATAACACCACAGTATTTGAATTGGATCTTTTTTTTTTCTTGTTGCTTGTAGTATTTCTACTTTCTCTGGGTGCTTTGAAACTTGACCAAATATTATTGTGAATTTTCATTTAGGGATCTCTTTCAGGTTAGGATTAATCTTTTTTTACTGAGAAAAAAACACAATCATTTTATTCAAGTGTAAGTCTATAGTCTCTGTCACCCATTTTGTGTTTTTTTTTAGGCATGTTTGTGAAAGCTTCATCTTGAAAGACATAAAAATCTTGTGCATGTGGCCTGAAGCCTGATGGTTTCCCATCACTGGAGAAGACTTAGTCTCTGTATATCCAGATGGCAAAATTAGGAGAATCAGCAGTCAGTCAAAAAGTTTTATTCAGGCTTTACCATGTGCCAGGGATAGGGCTAAATTCTGAGGAATATAAAGATAAGATAAAAACTTAGTCCTTGCCTTCAAAGTGCTTATATTTTCGTAGGGAAGGAGGAGGAAGACAAGCAAATAACTGTATATGCAGGATTATTTTTTATTTAATTATTTCCTGCATTTATCTTCTTTGTATTCAAAGTCGTACAAATATTTGTTTTAACAAAATCTTGAATTGTTCATTTGCCATCTCTTGAAAATGAATAGGGAATCTTTTGGAGTGGCTCAAACTATTTGGTACAGAAATTATCCTACTCTTTTCCAGCTGCAGTACTTCATTCTCAGCAAAATATCCCATCCATATACCTAAATCACATGGAATCCTTTGAAAGATGTAACAGCAGCAAGAATTTGGCTCTGATTATCAATGTTATTGAGGCATGAAACTCTGGTTATGTCATGGAAGAAGTTAAACACAGTCCAAATGGAAGAGACCTTTTTTGTGAGGTTCTCCAGATGCTCATTTTAGCTGTGTACTAATCACATTAAAAATATTGCATAGCTTCTTAAATGAGACCATGAAGTCAAAAGTGTCATATATTTGGCAAAGGTTGTCATTGCTGAAGTGGTCTGCTGAAGACAACTATATACCCTGATTTGCTACTGGACAATGTTTTAAAATTGATTCAAGGAAATGCAGTTCTGGGCATAGTGTATAGCTCACTGGTTCCGGAGTCAGGAGAACCTGAGTTCAAATCTAGCCTCAGATAATTAGCTCTTTGAGCCTGGGCAAATCATTTAACTGCTTCCAAAAAGAAGAGGAGGAAAAAACTGATTCAAGGTAGCATAAGTGGAGGCGGTGGGAGGAAAGGAAATAGTTGGAAATGAAGGTAATGTAATGTAAAAAGTAACAGAACAAACAAAACCAAAACCATGGATAGAGAGCCAAATAAAGGATTGATCCCTCAAAATTATCACTGGCAGGACTGAACCTTCATCTGTACTTGGTCTATTCAGGTTTTTCTTACTTTCTCAATATGTAGTTCTTTAAGAAGCCAAATACGCTTCTGCTGTCTTTGACAAAAAGTTCATTACAGAAATCTTAAAACTTTTTTTGTTTTTAGACTGTATAATTGGGTCCAAGCTCTCTGGAAACTTCTTTCCTTTTGCTACTTTTTAGGAGAGGAATCTACTTACTACCTTCCATCATCCTCCATAAAATTTTCAAGATGAGTGTATATGGTGAAATTAATATTGCCCTTGGTGATATCGTTACAATGGATAAACAATAGCTTACAGTTAGGTTGAAAAAAATATTTACTTCATAATATCAGAAAGCAGTCAAAAGGTCAAGGCAATTTTGGGTTGCATTGAGAAGCAAATTTCTAGGCTTAAGGATATTAGTCCCACTGTACAATTCCTGATCAGTTCAGACCTAGAGTATTAAGTTCAATTCTGGTTATCAGATTTTAGGAAGATTGAGACTATGCTAATTAAGGATCTTACTATCATGACATATCAGCTAAAGGAAATAGTGGAGAATAGAATGGGATAGGAAAAGTGATAAGATATATCTAAATAAGTATATTGAAGATGTAAGATTTGTCCTGTTTAAACATATAGCATAATTAGAAACGAGGATTGGAAGTTGCATAAACCTATGCTTGATATAAGAATATCCTACGTAAAGTTGTACAAGTGGCTATTTTCTGAGGTCACTTCAGTAGGCAAAAGACTCCCCTTCTCTGAAGACTAGATAACTTACTTGTTAAAGGTGTCCTTATTTAAGTATTGGTTGGACTAAATGAATTTTGAGGTCTTCTGAGATTCTGATATTTCCAAGTTTGTTTGGTTTTTCATTGGTTTTTTTTTTTTTTTTTTTTTGCTGTTTTTTTTTTTTTTCATCAAGGAGCAGAGAAGCAAAGTTCTATTCCAATGAAACATTAAGACATACAGGGTACTTTAGATTTTGAGATACATCAGATGTCTAAGCTTTGAAAAATACTAGCAAGCTTGAAAAACAAAAGGATATATACCCAAAGGCTATAATTGTGCATACCCTTTGACCTAGCAACATAACTTCTAGATCTGTATCCCAAAGGAATTATAAAAAAGGAAAAACAACCTACATGTATAAAATATTTAAAGCAGCTCTTTTTGTCATGACAAAGAACTGGAAATTGAGGAGATACCTATCAATTGGGAAATGACTAAACAAATTATGGTATATGAATGTAATGGAATACTACTGCTATAGAAATGATGCTACATAAAATGATAAAAACCTGGAAAGACTTACATGAAATGATGCTGAGTGAAGTGAGGAGAACAAGAAAATACTATACACAGTAACCAGCAACACTTTGTGATGATCAACTACGAGACTTAGCTCTTCTCAGCAATACAATCACCCAAGACAATTCCAAAAGATTTGTGCAACTATTTCCCTTCTCCCTTGCCTTTAATTGATCCACATAAAGATGAGTATCTGAAAGATTTCAAACTTAATGTTTTGTCCTAAATCATGTAATGGTTACTAAATTCTTTTTATAATTATGTGTATTTAAGATTAAAAGTTCAGTAATCATTTAAAAACATAAAATATCCACTTTACATATTTTAGTACTATACATATATTTAAATTACTAGCCTAGAAAAATGGAAAACTATGCTTTTGAAATCCAGAATATTTAAAATAATTGTGATCTTAAGCTACAAAAACATTTTATATCAAGAATATATTTAGGACAGTCAACAATGAGCACAGTAATTAATTGCCTACTCCATGTCAGACATTGCAATAGGCAATAGTGATATAAAAACAAAACAAAAGTTTTGTAGGCAGAATAGTAAAGAGGAAAGAATGAACCAGAGTTAAAATTCTGATTATACAATTTAGTAACCCATATAATATATAACTAGGTTCTGGACTAGATTATCTTTTGAGGATCCTTATATTTTGAGAAAGTATAATCCTACTAAGATACCTCATCATGACATGGAAATAACACAAAGAATACACCAGCTGAGCACAAATCCTGATTCTATAACAGATTACTTGCTGTCTTAGGGAGGGGAGAGGGAAGGGGGAAAAATTTGGAACTCACAATCTCATAAAAAATGAATGTTGAAATTCCTTCACATGTAATTGGAAAAAATAAAACACTATCTATTAAGTGCAAAACAAAGAAACAAAAATCCAATGGCAAACAGTAGACAGGAAGAAAAATCTACAGAAAACTAAGCACAGGACTTAAATCAGAATCATTTATACATGGAACTAGAGGATAGTTGAATATAAAATGAAAAAGATTGCCAGAGTATCTATACTTATCTATAAATATATTAAATCAATTTAAAAATTAATTATATTACCACAATAAATCAAATTGCTCTCATTTATACAAGTTGACTTGTTTTCACGATGACTATTAAAAGCTGGTATGAAGTGGGGCAGCTAGGTGGCGCAGAGGATAGAGCACCAGCCCTTAAGTCAGGAGGACCTAAGTCCAAATCTGGTCTCAGTCACTTTAACTGTGTGACTCTGGGCTACTCTGTGATGCTCTGGTCCAAGAACTGGAGCAATAATTTACTGAAAGATCTAAACTATATGAATATTGATATTCTCATTATAAATGAAGACAGAAAACAAGGAAGCTGCAGATAGAGGAAAGGATGAGTCACGATTTCTCTTTAGAAACTGCCAAAAAGAGTTGGCAGAGTTGGTATTCTTGTGATTCCAAAGGCTATAAGAAATATTATTTAATGGGATATTAGATAACGAAATAATAAAACAATCAAGATTTACAAAGTCTTTTCTCCAAAACAACTCTGTTAAAGTAGACCAAAAAACCTCCCCTTTTAAAAATGAAAAAATTCAGTGTCAGATAAAGTTATATGCCTAAGTACTGCCACACCAAGTGGCAGACCCAGGACATCAGGATTTGACTCCTTCTAAATCCAAATACAGAGCACTTTCCACTATGATCCTCTTAACTGCTCACCTTGAAGCACTTGTGATAAGAATAAATAAAAGGTCAACCAGACTTCTGCCTATATGCCAACATCTATTATAAGGGATAGAATGGAAATTCTATAAGCTCAGTAATACCCTGCAAAAAAGAACATACACATGGGATAAAGCACTTAAAGTTGAGCTTAAGAAATAATAATTAAATTTTCAGAACTTATGGTATCAAATTAAGTGTGCAAAGGCTTGTTGAACTGGACACTAGTTACTTATATCATATATTGTCTTTTTTTTTTTTTTTTTTTTGGCTGAGAAGGTTGGGGTTAAGTGACTAGCTCAGGATCACACAGGTAGGAAGTGTTAAATGTCTGAGGCCAAATTTGAACTCGGGTCCCCCTGACTTCAGGGCTGGTGCTCTATCCACTGAGCCATCTATCTTCCCCTCGTAAATTGTCTTTAAAGAGAAATTTGGAAGACAATAGAAATGGACAACATCAAACAAAAAAGTGAAACATGACATTAAAAAAAGGTTGCTGATTTGGAAGTCTTTTCTGAATCAACTGTGTTGTCAGTAAAAATAACAAAAAACACACCAAACAGATAAGATGGTGACACTAGAGGCAACTATGACAGTTTCAGCTTAATCTATTAAAACTTTACTGAGGCCCCCAGTTGAGAAAAGGATAATACAGTGGTGCCAGGTATCAATACATTTAACTGATATAAAGCAATTGTTAACAGAGGTGCTTTGTTTAAATTACCAAGTAATTTAAATTTCTAAATATATTAATTTGTACATCTCATACCCAATACCAAGATAAAGGTTCATGATTGAAACATAAAACACTATAAACAAAGTCAGAGATCAAGACACATTTTATCTATCAGTTCTTTGGAGAGGGAGGAATTTATGATCAAAAGAGATTATGAAATGTAAACGAATAATTTTTATGACATTAAATTAAAATGTTGTGCACACACACACACACACACACACACACACACACACACACACACACAAACACACACACAAAAAAACCCCCCAAAAACAATGCAGCCAAGATAAGAGAAACAGAAGCTGGGAAACAATTTTTATAGCCAGTGTTCCTGATAAAGGCTTCATTTCTAAAACATATAGAGAAATGGCTCAAATATATAAATTATTTCCCAACTGATCATTGGTCAAAAGATAAAAACTAAATGAAATTATGAAATGAATTTCATATGAAAAAAAAATAAAGCCATTTAGTTTATGAAAAAGTGTTCTAAATCACTATTGATTGGAGAAATCCCAACGAAGACAACGTTGAGTTACCACTTTATACCTCTCAGATTAGCTAATATGACAGGAAAAGATGACAAATATTGGAAGGGATATGGAAAAACTGGGACACTAATGCATTATTGGTAGAGTTGTGATCACATCCAATAATTTGAGAGAACTGGAACTATTCCCAGAGGACTACAAAACTGCACACCTTTTAATTCAGCAATGTTACCACTGAGTCTATATCCCAGAGATGATAAAATAAAATGGCAAAGAATTGGAAATTGAGTAGATGCCTATCAATTGGGAAGTGGCTGAACAAGTTGTGATATGTGAAATGTTGTGGAATTTTACTATTCTACAAAATATGATGAGCAGGCAGATTTCAAAAAAAAGCCTGGAAAGACATGAATTGATGCTGAGTGAAGTAAGCAGAACCAAGAAAACATTGTACACAGTAACAGCAAAATTATGTAATGATCAACTATGATAGTTTTAGCTCTTTTCAGCAATGAAGCGAACTAAGACCATTCAATAGACTTGAGATGGAAAATGCCATCCACATCCAGAGAAAAAACTATGAATACTGAATATGGATCAAAACATAGTATTTTCAGATTTTTTTGGTTTTTCCTTTCTTGTGATTTTTTCTTTTGATCTGATTTTTCTTACACATGACAAATATGAAAATATTACTTAAATGATTGTACATGTGCAACATCAGATTGCTTGCTGTCTTAGAGAGGAACGGAGGAGAAAAAAATTGGCACACAAAATCTTACAAAAATGAATGCTGAAAGCTACTTTTACGTGTATTTGGAAAAATATATATATTTATAGCTTAAAAAAAAAAAAAAGAATGTTAATCTGTGGACACATTTGATATACATAAATGGAGGGGAGTTTCCTAGATGAATCAAATCATTCAGCCTTGACCAAAAACAAACAAAACACCCTGCCACAATGAAAAGGCAGGAGAGCACAGAAACTGCCTAAAGCCAGCACATACCTGACCTCTTTGCCAAGTAGACATGATAGCTGGGAAACTCTACATTAAAATATAAGCTTATTTAGAAAGCATTATGCAGGAAACAAGTTTGTGAGTAGTCTTCTCATACTACAGAGGAAAACAATGAAGAGGAAAATAAATGTGCAAAAACCAAGATACAAGATCCTACACTGAGATTAATTGATCATTTACAGTTGAAACTAAAGAGTATAAAAGATGGAAAAAGATTTAACAAATCAGTCAGCACTTTAGTGAATTGGCAGAAGTAATAGTTGTACTACTCAGGGATCTCTGAAATACTATACAGAATGAGAGAAAATGCTGCAACATTTTTTTTCTACAAAATGACAATTCCATTTCCAAACATTTCAGTTTGCCATTTTAATTTAAATGCTTGACAAAATTCTAAATCATACTAGTAAGGTGATGCTTGTTAGTTCATATCTTGTGCAAGATCCAACATGCTTCAACAAGAACAGGTCACGCTTGTGTAATTTTTTTCTGGCAGAGATATTAAACTGGCAGATCAATGCAATTAATACAGCTTACAAACTATCAATAACCATGTTTTTAAAAATGCTCTAAAGCACTAACATAAAGAAATGCAAAATAAAGCAATTTTGAGGTTCCATCATACACCTGTCACACCAAATTTCTATAGCAGAACATATTTGATGTTCTCATTTCTCTTAATGTCTCAAAATTGATGGCAAAGCATAACATTTTTTGATTGGGGAAAAGCATTTGATTTGGAAGAGGAAAAAAAAAAAAAAAGCTTCAAAGATAAAATGTCTTACATATGTTAAAGATACCTTAATAGGTGCATCTACAGAGAAGATAGTTCTATAACCCCGAGTATCAACATAAAACAAGACATAACAGAGGAAGACATGCTTGCTAGAGAATTCAACTGTCAAAGAGAATGTCCTGTAGCCCAAATGGAAAGAATCCCCCAAAGAGGGCAATGTCCTTTGGATACTATTTGCTGGTAATCTTATGCTAGAATCAATTCAATGAAATGTGGATATTGGGCACTCCTCATTGAAAATTATGACCAACCAAAAGAAAAAAAGTGTTTCATAACTCATATGGATAAAATTAAATAGATCAAGGATATCTGTTTAAACGATTATATGAATTACATGGGAAATGTAGATTATTCCAATAATACAAATGTCTTGGATAGATATTGTAAAAGAATAGGGTAAAAAGGAAGAATGGGCTGGACTGAATTTAGAATGTTATGTAGTATTCTGAACACTTCAAAACTGTTCCTTTACCAAAATTATCTTTTTTCCAGTGTAAAAGGTTACAAATTATAGGACACTGTCTATGAAAAACAAAACTGTGTATGCACTGCTGTGCAATGGAAATATTCTGGTGAATACAAATAATATTATTTGTATTGAATCTGTATTTCAATATAATGTACTATCAAGAAAAATGCACATACAAGAAGTAGTATGAAAAATCTGGGCAATAACAAGAAAAATAATTGTAAGCACTTGCTCTAATGATGAACAGACACATTAATTAGACTTAAAAGATTGTAACATCATGAATATAGGGCTTTTCTTAAACTTCTTAAATAACAATATTGAAAGCTTATCAGGCTTTCCCAATAGTACTTAAATTTTAATGTAAAGTAATATAGATTGATGGACATTGCTATGCTAATATTTACCCCAGTAGATTATTTACAAGTAGCCAGCTACTTATGGTTTCATCTTATTTTTCACAAAATTGTACAAAAATCAATTAGATTTTTATTTTCCTTTGTTTAATCTTATGAATTCTTTCATTCATTAAAGTACCTACCTAATTCAAGACATGTAATTTGATCAGAAGTTGCTTTCTAGAAGCATGAAAAATTTTATGCCTTTCAAATAAATACATATTAACGTATCAACTGATGTAGTGTTTCATTTAAATTTGTAAAGTTGTATGTTAACTAAATTACTTTGAATCAGAATTTCTCCATATTTAAACATTCTTATAAATAGTGATTATGATTTAGCAGAATAAACCCTTTGCATTTTTATTACAAATTTCAAGGAATGGCACCTGGAGTCTTCAATGATTGCCTTCACAATAAAAATAGAATACACATATTTCAGGGCCTAATGTAGACAGATGTTATGGATTTGGGCAACAAAATCAGTTTTCATTCACTGATTAAAAAATTTTAGGCTAAGACTTTACCCATTTTTAAATTCGATTTCTCCAATTCACAGCTTAAAATCCAGATTAGAAACCATGTTTCTTAAATAATTAAAGAGAACATTTCTAATTGAAAACATTCCCTATACATTTCTAGTTGGTAGTTTAAAGATCAAAGTTTACAAAAAAGAATAGTAACTATTTCAGTTGTCCCTATTACATAATGTTGATATTTGGTCACAGTTGGTTCCTTCCTCAAACTCCTAATGTTAGTAAAATTTCTTATTCAAGTAGATAAAACCATTACAATTCAGTAATCTATTTATGAATTGACCACCTAAAAGACAATTTCAGGGGTAGAAAATGTTTACACTGGTGAGATTCCACACCATCTTTTATTTGTGGTTTAGAACCTAAAACAAAAAACCTTAAGACCACCATATCCAAATCACATGTATTTAATTTGTGAAAGGATTCTCCTTTTCATCCCCATTCACAAGTACAAATGTTATTAAGATATTGGAAGAGTTTGGGGGAAAAAGTACTCCTTGGATGGCATTCATTAGCCATTTCATTACTAGTCTAATGACCATTAAAGCATTTAATTCTGTTTTAATTGATGTATGATCTTCATTTTATCAAGTTTCTTTTCCAAATGATATAATGAACTCCAATAACGATAACTAGGAATACTTTTTAGTATTCTCACAGTCATGGGCACCCTATTTTATGACAGCCAGTTGTTTACATGTTAAGATGAACAAATTATGTTACATATCAATGCAATGATGAAACTTAGCAAATTATCCACAGAAATTTAGAAAACATCAAACTCAATTATATCATTATAATATTGCTGTATTTACTGACAGTCACACACATTTATAATTGTGCTAAAGAAACAATTTCCACAGTTATAGGTGGTGAGCTTTTAAAATGTCTAAGTATATAAAATTTTAAATATTAATTGTGGCTACAGCTTTAGCCAAAAATGTGCCAGCTGAGTTTCCCTGTAGAATTTTATTCTGAAAATAAATTTTCACTGGAAGTTTATTCTGGAAAAGCATTTTTAGATACAAAAACCTTATAGTACTGAACTATTACAAATCAATCAGATGGATTCTAAAGATATGTACAATGTGTTAACTAATCTAAATAGAAACATCATATTGCACATTTACCTTTATTTTGATGCCTGATGTAACTAACCATATATAATTTCAAACTGTTGTGAAGTTATTCCATGAATTTTAAACTTTATAAATATCAGAACTAAATGCACTGTAAAACAGTCATTTTGATAAACATGCATTTATTAACTTTTAGATAAATGCATAATTGCCAAAAATTTATGAACCTATGCAGATGTACAAGAGCACACTATACATATCTATTTCTATCTTTTAAGAAAACATTGACCTTGGCAAAAATCTGGCATTATTTTTACTGTTAGAGAAACATTTTAAAATTTATACTTGGTGTCCTGTACCTTGTATGCCTTTCTTTTAAAGAAAACTAAAATGTTTGTAGCATTTTTCTTCACAGAATAACTTAGTTACTGCCAATATAAGCATACTGTCATACAATATCCTGGAAGCAATTAGGCACTAAATTAGAATGCCTCTATACTCTCTGTTCTATCCACCAGCCTATAACTGGTTTAATTGCTTGATCCATATCACTAATTACAATTCTTAGGAAACTGACAGTTTTAATGTTATGCCATTGATGTGTTGTCTTTATAACAGAGTTTTTCTCAATATATGAGGTCATATTACACTTCAAAAATAAAAATAAAAGCACCACAAATTGAATTGAATCTCATTTCTATAATTACCCATATTCAGTATATACTTCTAAAATAGAAATGGGTGGCTTCATAGTATAGTTCCAGAGCTGAATATTTGTGTCAAACACAATCAGTTCATTGCAAATAATCCTACTGTGCATTGGCTTGATTGATTTAAGCAAATTTCATTTTACAGAGTGATCCATACTTTATACACAGAGAATATTTTACTTGAAAATCCAAAATAGGAGAAAAAGCTTAGAAAGCTATTAAATATTTCCATAGAGAAAAATATAGGTCTATTTCTGGCCCTCTCTCACACCCTCAATGGTGGATTTTGACAAGTCCATGAATACAATTTACAAACTTTGACAAACTATATAGGTTAAAACCATTTGGGGGATTACCTTTAAAACCTATTATACAAAAATCCAGCTGCCTTTTTATAAAAGTACTTTCCTTAGTTAAAAATCATAAAATTAAGGTGCAAGAAGTTAACAAAAATGAACTAAAGAGCTTTATTGACATCACAGTACATTCAATAGTAATTTTAAGAACATTACAGCTGAAAGAGAGAATGGTATGTTTTATATTCTTATTAAGCACTATTTTGAAAAAAAAAAATGTAATACAAAGAAATCCTATTAAGTAACTTGGAGCAGCATTTGAAAAAAATACACCTATTTACAGATTAAAAAAAAAAAAAAAAAAATTCTGTTTTCACCTACACAGCCACAATGTGCCTCTATAATGAGACAAGCCCTTAAAACTCATGGAATTTTTTAACAACATCATGGCATTCGTGCCACATCATTCCTCAGCGCTTACGACGGGGAGGGGATGGTGATCTGAAAGATAAAGGGAAAAGACAAAATTTAAAGATGAAATTCATTTTAGACTAAAGAATCTGCAATTTAAAATAAATAAATAAAAGTATATAGGTTTTCTAAAGTTACTTTAAGTCTATGTTCATTATATCAAGTACCAAACTGAGTACATTTAAAAAGAGAGAGAGAAAGGACACTTTCAACTTTGAACAAATTCAGTCAAATTAAAAATAAATTCAGACAAAAAACTTTAAAAAGTATACTACCTTGATCGGGACTTAGACTTGTGTTTGCGGCTTGCCTTCTTACCAGACCTTTGAGATTTCTCCATGGATCGCGACCGACTATGTTTAGGCTTCTTAGCCTTCTTTTCTTTACTACTTCCCGGAGATTCAGAACTGCTCCTTACACTAGAATCAGAGCCTGAATGTTTTTTACTATCTTTGGTAGAACTTTTCTTACTCTCCTGTCTAGAATCCTGTCTTAAAATTTTAATAGATATTGAATCACTTCGAGAGAATGTTCTTTCACTTTCTCTTTTTCTTTTTAATCTGTCATCTTGACTACTAGATTTACTGTCTTTTTCTTCCCTTTTTTGCTTTTCTTTTCTTCTATCCTGTTCTCTCTCTCTTTCTTTTTCTTTCTTTTTCCTATCTTTATCTAAGCTTCTACTCCTCTCTTTTTTTCGTTCTTGATCTTTACCATCACCTTTATGCTTATGACTGCTCCCACTAAGATTACCACGCTGGTCATCAGCTTTACGTCTCTCTCGACTTCTACTACGAGTAGCTCGATTGGCACGCCTATCTCTTGAGCGACTTCTAGTTCTACGTCTCTCTCGGGAAGGAGTCCTATTTCTTCTTCTGTCTCTCTCTATACTATTTCTGCTAGATCTCCTCCTATCTCTCAGTTTTTCCCTAGCTCTGTTACTCTCTCCTTTAACTCTACGAGAGTAACTTCTACTCCTGCTGCGCCTAGGTTTATGTAGTGGAGACCTGCTATGACTATGTCTCTTCTTCCTTTTAGGAGAAGATGAACGTGAAGAACTGCGGCTGCTACCTGAGCTAGAACTGTATGATGAACTAGATACACTGCTGCTGCTACTACTGCTTCTGCTATTGCTGCTAGTACTACCACTACTAGAACTTCCTGACTGACTCCTTCCTAATCTCTCTTTTTCTTTATGATCTTTTTTTGGTTCTAAATTTGGTGTAGTTTCATTTGGCGTCCTTTTCTTTTCATTAACCATATCACCATCTGCTTCTCTTGCTTCTAGTAGTGATAAACTACTATTTTGCTCTTTGTGGATGAATTCATTCATTTCTTTTGTAACCCTTTCATTTTGTTGCTTTTCTTCTGGAAAAGAAAAACAACAGTCTTGCTAAGAATAATGAACTGGATAGAAAATGATTTGATAATGTCAACACAAAACTAAATTTCATTTATTTAAAATACCATTTTATATAGTTGCAAAAGGATAATACATACGTATATATATGTATATATATATGTAGGGCCATTTTGGGAGAAAATATCTATTCTCCCTTTATATATATATACATATATAATTAATGCATTCACTAGTAAATTAGAAATAAAAAGTCATGTAGCCATGTAATAAATACACTAATTACAGAAAATAAGATCAAACTGTACACTTCCTATAAAAAGTTTTTTCAGATTTTTCTACATTTTATATTCTCCCACAACAGAAGTTTGTCAAAAATCTCTTTAACACAGCAAAACTCTGTGAAATCAAGCTTTAACTTTTAAAACAGTAACGAAAATAATATTCTCTATTTCTCTAACAAGGCACACCAACAATTTAGTATTAGTTTAGTAGCTCTTTCAGTGGTCAATAATCTTACTTGTCAAAATATGATCGGCATCCTTGTTTCAAAAATTTATACTGTGACTGATGAACAAAAATGAAGAAAAGTATAGACACTGAAATTAAGGTATCTAAGAGATTCATCACAGTCTTTAAGACTCATCAGAACTCTATCAACATTATCTGACACCTGTGTCACACAGGCTCAATGTGTACATTTTGACAGCTATGATCCAATACCAAAGTGAAACAAATGAAAGGACTTTACAATAAACAGAATTATTTAAGAAATTAATAATCATACAACTGAAATTATATAATAGGAATTTAATATTAAATTCTCAAATAAAAAGTTACAAAATATCAACTATATTTAAATGCCAGCTGAACATAAACAAAAGCCAAAGGGTATTTTATTCCCAAAAAGTTTATTATCTAACAGAAAGAGAATGTTTTAAAAAAATTTTAATGGAAGGGACAGTAAGGAAGAAAGAGAATAACAAACACATCCAAAATTATAAGTGTTTTATTTCACCTCAACTTTGTGGAATTTTAAACTTTGCAATATAACAGAAACAATTTTTAAGTAAATTGTATACTAGCATAATTTTTTTTAAAAATACCTAACTTCAAATGCATTCTTTTGATTTTTAAAATAATTTATCAAAACTGTTTCATATCTAAATTAAGTAAAAAATACATACCTTCCACTTGTTTATCATGCAACAGCTGCTGTTCTCTCTCTTTTCTCCAAAATGCTTCCTGTTTTTGCCTAATTCGATGTCGTAATTCCTCATCGTCAGTATCAGATGACTCAGAGCCTCTGTCACTCCTCTCATCTTCACTGTCTCCTGATCCATAACCACCCAGTCCACCTGCGTGCATAAAGCCCAGTCTATCACAAGGAAAAATTATATCTTACTTTAACAAATCTGAGGGGCCAAAAGGAAAGTTTATTCCTTTTTCACTACTTCTTCTTGGAAGAAACAGCTTATTCAGGGTAGGGAAGAGCAGACATGTCACTGTCATACCCTGAGTCAAATAGCTATTCAGTATTTTATCTTACCTATTCTCCTGGAACATTTCATCTATTTCTCAACAACCAGGCACGGTCATAATTGTAGCCACAGTTCTTTGAAATCATGAAGCCTTTGATAGGGCAATAATTTTGCATTACCAAAGCTTAAGTCAACTCACATACCAATGAGAAGACTAGGATACTAAGCCTAAAAGTTTTTATGGGATAGTTCTTTTTTTGTACAAGGATGTATATCAAAATCTCAGATTTCAAGCTAGGCTTTTTAAAAATTTAGATACTACTAGACTTCCTCAGTAGTACTGTGCTAAAACTACTCCCCACCCTAAAGTAATCCAAATAATCATCATTATGACAAAGATATTTGGTTTTGCCCATTTCTCTCAATCTTTAAAATGATCAATTTAAAGTGAGTATATTTGAAATAGCATATTAAAGGTTTTATGGCTACAGTCACATATCATGCAAATAGCACATTATTAACATACCACTAGTTAAGATTATGATGGCAAGATGGGTGCTTTTTTTCTACCGTATGAGAAATTGATTTTGTGCACTCTAAATATGACAGTAGTCAATAGAAGAAAATCAGTAGTGCTTATGTATGCATTAGTTTTGAACGTGACCATATATATATATATGTATATGTATGTGTATATATATATATATATATATATATATACACACACACACATATATATATATGTAATATTATGATGCCTTAATTACAACTTAAAATCAAACTAGGTCAACTTAGGAGCAATTAATACAAGGAACTCTTCTCTATTACAATTTGCTCCTATTTATGACATCCAATTGTTACTATTCTTTTAAAAGTGTGAATTTATGCTATAAAAATTAACAGCAGCCAAAAGAAAAATAACCTACTTTTTATAACAATTTCAAAATAGAATATGTAGAAAGGCAAGATAAGTGTGATTTCCCCATTAAGCCCCCTCTCAAAAATTTGGAAATACTTACCAAGTCCAGTGAGGGAAGCCAGTGCACTGGACTGTGCCAGCTGTTTTGCAGGAGCTTTGTATCACATCAACAACAGGAACAACATGTTAACACAAATAGCCACGATTTCATAGTCATGAGATTCTATGGTATTGTTAAATCTACTACTATTGCTGCTTTTTGGGGAGAGAAGAAACATTAAAAACATAACATTCATTTAAAACTAGTTTGAGTAGGTCTGGCTTTGAAACTTTAAAACTTAAATGTGAACTACTTTGAGTTATACAAAAGGGAAGGGTCTCAATGATAAATATTCATAGCTCTTTTTCGATGTTTTGTCCTTTAAATTTTTCAAAATTTAAATTTAAAAATGCTCCAAAATAGAGAGGAAGATTAACTGCTATAAGGCTATAATAACTTATAAACAGTGAAAACAAAGCACTGATGTACAATTCATCTCATAATTAAATGCAAACTAGTATTATTAGTAACATGTCTACATCAGTACCATCATAGCTAAACAAAACAAAACAAAAAAAGGTTACGTGAAAGAAACTGAATGACTGAAATTTTCCACAATACACTACACAGGACAACATTATATGATTGCTAATTTGTGCTATAATATTTTAGATGAGACCAAAATATTTAAGGGGTTTGTTTTTATGTATAAAGAGTGGCTAAAAATTTAAATTCTCAAAAAAAGAAAAAAAAAAGAAAAATCAACCAAAAAACAAAAAAAACAAAAAAACAAAAAACCAAAAAAAAACATGCAAGAATAGAATATCGAAACATAGGATAGTAAAAACAACAACAAAAAAACCAATACCCCACATATACCTTTTGTTGCTTTCCGGTGTGCATCTTTGGCCACATAATAAATTTCTTCATCCGTGACATCCAATAGAATTTCTGTCAGCAGCATTTTTGTCAACAACATCTGCAGGAAAAATATTTAGACAGTATGAAATTTATTGATTGGTTTTCCTAATACAGTCATTGAACTTAAAACATATATACATTATATTAACTTCCAAAAGTTAGACCAATCAAAATTGAAAAAAAAAAAAATTATTTCCAAACATGTTTTTATTCAAACACTTAATATCACACCATCACACCCAAGAAACTCAACTGCACAGATTTTTAAATAAGGTATTAGATCTTTGCTTCTGAATGTTAAAATTCTAGAACTCAAATTTTATCACAACAAATGGCACAAGTTGGCTTTTAAATTAATAAAGTGCCATGAACTAAGTGACATCTCTTTTAAAAACTCAACATTACACATGCACTTAAACTTGGGCAATTGCTCTATGTACCCAGAAATTCTCCAAAGTACACAGCTACAATTCCTTTCTATTTGTACTATCAGATTCTCTGTAAGCATTTAATAACATACATTGGTCAACATTTTTCAACCAATGTCAGTTTATGTTCAGACTAATCAGAGAATCCAAAGAACTTATGAACAGAAGATTTTTCCTCTCTCTCTTCCTCATTCCCAGGTTATACTATCCTTTTCCTTCTTAAGGACAGAGACTCAAAAATAAACATATTTTCTTCTGACTGTAGCATAATAACTAAAGCAGAAATCTTTTAGGATATGGTATAGAGTAGTGGAAAGAATAGTGGAACATTCAAAAGACCTGAAGTTCTATTTCTAATCCTGTCACTAAATAGTTATATAGTTATAAGCATATTCCTTAAATTCCCTGGGTCCCTTTTTTATATTAATAAGCAATTTGGTTTTTTCCATGAATAAATCTATGAATCCTCGTAAATACTGAAGTGCTAAATATCATCATACAGCACAGCTAAAAGGTGATAAAACTAACAATTTTTTCCTGTTAGAGGCAACTAGGTGCTGCAGTAGAGAAAGCTGGGTCTTGAGGCTGGAAGAACCAAATTCAAATCCTTCCTCAGATACTTCCTGGATGTGTGATCTTGAGTAAGTCACTTTTCCTATTTGCCTCAGTTTCAACACCTGCAAAATGAGGATAATAGTAGCACTTACCTTACAAGGTTGTTGTGAGAATCAAATGAGATATTTAATAAAGGTGTTATTTCCTCCCTTCCTACTGTTTTTATTATTTATATTGTACATAGTATTTATTGGGGTTTATGGTATGTGATTTGGACAGCAAAAATATGTATAGGGAAGCTAGATAGTGCAGTGGATAAAGAAGTTGGTCCTGGAGTCAACAGGACTTATGTTCAAATCCAGCTGCAGTCACTTAATACTTACTAGCCGTGTGACTCTAGGCAAGTCACTTAGCCACAATTGCCTCGCCAAAAAAAAAAAAAAAGTCCAATTTTAAATAATTTTACATTGGTAGTTAGTAGACACCAACCTTAAACTGGACAAGCAACAATAGCAACTATATTCTTATAAATAAAATCCCAAGCAAATGGAAAGGAAAAACATTTAATCTGTACCATCTGATATTCCTTCTCTTCTTCTGTCATCTCTGGTTCACTTTGTTCTTCTTGAGGAACTGGAGATGGGCTTCTAGTAATTTTTCCACTGCTTGCTGCTTCAACATTTTCAACATCATCGTCATCCTCATCACTATCCTATAAAATGAATAGTGCATGTATGCTTTATTAATTTATAATGTAAAATCACCCACTTATAAATCATCAAACTCAGAAAATCTCAAAGCAAGTCAAACGTAAAAATAAAAAAGCAAAACTGAACTTGAAAAATGTATTGTGCAATGTGTATTAATTTGCACTCTGCAATTTTAAGACTGTATTAAATAGGAAAAAAATTAAAATGGAAAGAAAGCATATTGAAAAACAGTACTGTTATTTGCTCATTTGCTAATTTCTTTTTGCTCAGTCAGTAAATTTCCATAGAACATTTTTCTATCTTACAGATAAACTAAGAAAATATCACGCACACAATGAACTAACTATCCAGTCACTTGGCAGCATCATCATTTCTTTTTAAAGTTATACATCATAGATCCTAAAATGGTTGTCTTGGCCATTATGGATCTTTGGGTTGTTGCTATTCATCTTTCATTCTTGAAGAGTAACAATGACATCAAGAGGTTGTTATCTTGACTTAAGGGAATTGTGTAAATGAGGACTGACTGTGCAGAATCATTATCCTTACTCCCTCTTCCAACATCATCTTGCCTTGGACATTATGAAATCTTTGGATAGATGCAAGGGAACAACCACATCTAAAGCCTAAAACCTTTTTTTTTTAGTTTATTCGAACCATTTTTATTTTTTCAGTAGATCACTTGCAAATGGATAAGAATTGTTATTAACTCTCAAACAGATCAACTGCTATCAATAATAAAGTCCATCACCAGAGTAGCCTCAAATTTTTATGACAGGATCCAGACACTAAAATAATTGAGAAGTCTCTCTGAGTCTGTTACTACTTCAACTCTTATCTACAACATTTTTAAAGTGGAATGAAGGGCAATTGGTTACATGGCAAAAACTTTTAAAAGTACAATATATATTAACAAAAAATATCTCATCCCAAATACCACATATGACAGACACAACATTTTTTAAGTATATCAAAAGTTATTCATCAGAATTTACCCCTTTCTCACTTTCCCCTGCTAGAACTGGGAAAAGAAATAAAATTAATGGTATCAGGGGAAAAAAAGCGGCAAATAGGCCTTTTCCCAGCTAAATTTAAAATCCCTATGATGTTCCCTGGCCATCACTCCACTACAGGTACTCTATCCCTTCCCACTATCCCTCCCTTCAGTTTCTCTACCTACAGGAAAATTTAAGATTGAGGGCAAGGAAATTTTTGAATGTTCATCTTCAATGCCTACTATATGACAATTAACAAATGCTTGATTATTTATTCATCATTCTAAATAAATTTCACTAATTGACCAGTTTTTTAAATGTATTAAAATATATAAATGAAACAAAAATTTTGTGGGTGCTGGAGTTATGAAACTATTTCTCATTTAATTAAAAGTTAGATTTTACTTACAAATTTGCTTCTCTGAGGCAAACGAGGACCATCCCCTCCTTCAGCTTCTTCAGTTGACTTCTTTTCTTTTTTGGATAACTGTGAACGTTGCTGTTCCATTCTCTCTTTTTCCAATTTCTTTTGTTTTTCACGTTCCATCTTTTCAAGACCTTCACGAATCCAAGCTGGAAGAGTTCTGCGTTTTACTGCATCTGTATCACAAGGGAAAATTTTTACAATTCTATCAATTGAAATAAAATCATAATTTCTGAACTCACTTTTGTGGTTGATTTCCCTCCCTTCTTTATATACCTCTACTTCTCCTGAACAGTCCCCAGGAAAAACAACAACAAAACAAAATAAAACAAAACAAAAAAAAACAACTAAAGATACAGATTTTTGTTGTACTGAAATTCTTGTGATAATCTTCATTAAGACAGAACAAAAACACTAATAAAGAAAAAGCCTCATAGGACATTTTATATTTTTTCCTAAAATGACACATTTTATTTTAATTAGGTAATAATTTTAAATTAAGAACAGAGTCAGTAGCTATTCATGGAGAAATTTACTAGACTATAAGCTCCAATAGGGCAAGGATGGTGTTTTACCTAAATTTCTTAGATGTCTCAGGGCCTACTACAATATTCTATACATATTAAATACTTAATAATTGCCTGTGGAATTCCAGTCCTCAAGTCAAAAAGGCAAAAAATATATATGCCTCAACCATAATATAAATGAAAACATCATTTAAATACTTCAGCAATCTGATCAATAATGACTTTAAAGGACTAATGGTAAAGTATGCTTCCTGCCTCTTGGAAGAAATGTGGTAAACTAAGTACAAATGGAGACAGTTTCAAACAAAAACCAATGAGTTAATTTCTTTTGTTTGGTTATACTTATTTGGTTCAATTACTGAGGAGAGGGAGGAGCTTAATCACTGGAAAACGACAGTGATGTAAAAAAGGGGGCATCAAGAAACACTTAAAAACAAAATAAATGAATGCATGGGTCATATAATAAAGTTAACATTTTAAAGATGAATAGTCCTCAAATGTCTACTCAGATTAAAAGCAGACTAATTTTTAGTAGCATTAAATATCACTTTTTTTTAGCTTCCCAAATGCAAATTATTTGAAAAGTTAGATTACTAAAATTAATTCAATATAATGATTTGTTACCTGTCAACAGTAGGCAATATCGATTATAAGCTTTAAGTTATTTTTTCAGTTATTTGTATGATAAACACCCAACCATCAGCAACATATTAAGATGTTTTATGACTATTTTTACATTAGAACTTGATCATAATGAAGCTAGCCTAGAATTTTTAAGGATTTGTTTCATTTAAATTATTTTAGCTTTAAAATAGAATATTGTCAACTTTATTACTTTTTGCTGCTTCATTTCCTAGTATATGATGCATGCTAAAATTACTCAATTAAGATGCCAGGCATTAGGGATACTTAAGGGGGAAAAAAAAAAAAAAAAAAAGAAAACAGGCCTTGCCCTCAAGGAGCTTAAAGTCTATTGAGAGAAACATATATAAATGCAATTAAAGTACAAAATATATGTTAATTAAATACAAAAGTTGGGGGAAAGGCATTTGTAGCTGGAAGTGGTTGAAGAGAAATTCAAGTAAAAATTGGTATTTGAATTTATCTTTGAGGGATCCTAGGGATTATAAGATGTGATTTTCAACAGGATCACATTATAATTGTATATTCTAGACATGGGGCCAGACTAAAAAGGTGTACACACAGAAGATGGAAAGTCATATCATAAGCCCAGTAGGCTAGAGTCAGACTAAGAAGGGCTTTAAATGAAAAGAGGACAGTAAACATTCTATTCTATAGGCCTCTGGATAATTGCACCTACTGGAGCTTTCTGAGTAGGAAATGACATAACTAACTGTGTTCTTTAGGAATATCAAGCGGACATCTGTGTAGAATATGAGTTAGATATGGGAGAGACTTGAGGCAAAGAAATTAATTACAAGGCTAATTCAATAATCAAGAAAAAAAAAATTGACAAGGGCCTGAAGTAGGGTAGTAACTGTGTGACTATAAAGGAATCAGAAGGAATGACAGCAACTAAATGAATATGTACAGCGAGAAAAATTAAACATCCGAAGATGACGCTCTAGGAGAGTGATTCTTTCTCAAGAAGTTAGGATAAAGATAGGTTGGGGGAAGCAGGGGAAATAGTAAATTCTATTTTAGACATGTTGAGTTTGAGATGCTTAAGGACTTAAATTATTTCATATAAATATATATGCTTAAGGTTTAGTTATCTCTACATAAATGTATGTATGTGTGTATCATACATAATACACAGGTATTAATTTTTTAAAAAGTATGTACACAGGACAAAACACTAATATGCACTGAAAATCGAGGGGGCAAGACACAACGAAGTTTGCAAATAAGACTAAGAAGGAAGAATCAGGCAAGAAAGAAGCAAAATAAACAAGAGAGTGCAAGACCTAGAAAACACAAATAGAAGAGGGTGGTCAGTGGTGTTCAAATGCTGTATAAATTTCTGAAGGATAAAGAGTAATAAAAGATGATTTGGCAAATTAAGAGATCGATGGTAAATTTGAAGAATAGTTTTAGTTGAGTGATAAGGCTGTAAGACATTGAGAGGAGAGGAAGAAGAAACAATAGAGAGAGAATTTTCTAGGAGTCTGGGAGGGAAGAGGATATGGAAGATAGAAGAGGGGAAGGGAATGGGAGAGGGAGAGGGGGAGGAGAGAGGGAAAGGGAGAGAGGAGAGGGAAAAGGAGAGGGAGGGGGGAAGAAGAGGGAGAGGGGTAAGGAGAGGGAGAGAAGGGAAGGGGGAAGAGAGAAAGGGAGAGAGAGAGAGAGAGAAAGAAAGAAGGGAAAGAGGGAGGGAGGAAGGATACAAGGGAAAAAAGAGTAAAGATTAATGAGTCTATTGATGAAAAGTATCACCTCTGGAGAAGTTAAGGGAAGATAAATGGTTTTGAGACATAAGACAATGGAATAAGGACAGGGAAAGACCTTGATTTTACTGGTATAACAAACTCCATGAATGAGGAAAATCTTTACTAATGAAAAACAGTTCTTCATTTTTATGAGAGGTTGAGTGACTTGCCTAGGATTACATAACTAATTAATTGTCAGAGGCAAGACTTGAGCCTAGGTGCTTCCTAGTTCTGAGACCAGTTTTCTATCTACAATGCCATGCTGTCACTAAAGAACTAGAGAAAAGGGGAGGGAGGTGGGGGGGGGAAGGGGGAGAAGGAAGGGGGAAATAAAAGCAAAGCTTAAAAACAAAAATTAGCCAAAACTTTTATATGATATCCATAGCAAAATTCAACAGAACTCATACTTTGCACGAGGAGGAAATCAGGCTGATTATAGTGCACTAAATAAAGTTAATATCTACCAATTTGTGGAGGTTCCTGCTTCACAGGTAATGCTATGGGTGAACGCTGGCGATCCCTGAATGATGGCCTCTCTCTTCGACTCTGGGGAGGTGCTGGAGGTCCTGGTGGTCCTGGTTGCCAATAAGGAGGATGAAATCCACCTTGTGGTGGACCAAAAGCAGCCCCATGCTGAAAGAGTATTGCAGTTTATTTTTCTTCACATTAATACTATACATTCTCTGGGACACACACGTGTTATGAACTGGGACAGTAGAAATCCATGCGTGCAGCAAATCCATGAATTCCAAGGTACTAGTGTCCACCGATTTTTCTGTAGCCTCTAGAGCCTAAGCTTGCTTTTCTTAAAAAAGGTAAGAAGTGTTCTGCCCGTCTAACTGCAAAAAGCCTTTACAATATAAACTAATACACTATTTTTCTCATAAAATGTCAGGAAAGGAATATATGACTCTTTCCCATGTTGTGAGAGATGATTTTGAAACCATTCGGATGCTAAACATTTTCTACCATCAATTAATAAAAAGACCTATTTATTTTAAAGAATAAACAGACAAAATCTCTTCATAATAGTTTTCTCTTGCTGGTGAAGTTAAATAGTTCACAGTCAGTCAAGGGATTTATGTTTAGAATCATCACCACCACTAAAGATTTACAGCTGGTCAGGACCTTTGAGATCACTTAATAACTTGTTCAATTTATGGATGAGGGAAATGAGGTCCTGAGAGGTTAAGTGACTTGCCAAAGACCACACAAGTAACAAGTAGCAGAGTAAGGATTTGAACCCCAGGTCCCCTGATACTATCTGGTACTCTATAGTTTGTGCTGCCTATGCTCCCCATGTCTCATTTACACGTCCCTTGTTACACGATGCTTGCTCTGTGATTTAATGAGAAAGGCAAGATCAATGGAGAAAAAAACTTCTTAACATGTCAAGTAGTTTTCATATGCATATTTACTGTGGTCATTAGGCTGCTAAACTGGGTAATTATGCAGCTCTGTTTTACAAAGCATAGAACTGTACAGAATAAATGTGACTAAATGTTCAGGTACTCTACTCTTAATGAAACAATGTTACACTGAATACCAATTTGGAACATATAACTGACAAATGCTTACTGCCAATCAAACTTTATACAATCTCATGCATAATTAAATCTCTAATTCAGCTTGTGAATTTTTAATTTCTCTCTAAAATTTAAAATATTAATTGTCCCACTTACAAATTTAACTTTTCTAAATTAGTTATCTTGAAATGACACCTAACACTAAAATTTAAAAGTAAATCCAAATAAAGTGGAGGGAAAAATAAAGAAAATCCCAACAGTAAATTAATATTACTACCCTCCATAGAGTTCTATGTCCCTGGTTATGAATTGGATGCTACAAAGGATATTTACAATTTAATATCATGTCATAACAAGATGGGAAAAAAAAAAATCAAATATGCTACAAAGGATATTTTAAAAAAAAAAAAACAAACCAAAACAAAACAAAAAAAAAAAAAAAAAAAAAAAAACAATTTAATATCATCTTGTCATATACAAGATGGGGAAAAAAAACAAACTGGTTCACTGGCCCCACTGCAAAATTATCGGGTGGTCCACCAAAGTTGTGATTGTTCTGGTTAAATATATGCCTGTTGTCGGGGGCAAATTCCCCACTGTCCTGACTGTTGCTGTCTTCAGAAGGAGGAACAATGTCCATTGGGCCTGGTGTTGGTGGCATCCATGGCTGATCTGGAGGGGGGTGTGGGGGTTGGTGATGCATTCCCCATTCTATTTAGGATTTAGGCATAAAAACATTCAAGAGGGCGTTATAAAAATATCAACAAATGTTATTTTTTTTTTTTAAGATCTCAAGAAAGTAAAATTTTTAGTAAAGAATCAGAGCTCTTTATGAAGACACTTTATGACTTCTTGGTCAATTTTTTAATATATTACAAACACACATATGTATGTATGAATATATGTGCATACATATCTACATATAGATGTATATGCACATAAAAAAGGAATTAGCCACTTGAAGTACATCCAAAATAAAATATCTTAAGATTCAAGATAAATTTATTCTCTAGGCCTTAATACATAATCTGAATGGATAATAACTTCATCCACTGCAATGCTTGACGTATACATATGAAAATCAAATGCCTGCCTAAAAGTTTTCTTGAATGGAATGAGGAAATCTGAAACAAATTTTTTTTTGTGCTGAATTTTCTAGTCACTTTTTTTTTTCAGCAACAGCACCATGACAAATATCATAAATTTGTATAAATTTTTCAATGAATCATTTATCCTCACAACATCCCTGTGAGGTAGGGGGCAGAAGGGACATATATCCTTAATTTACTTATGGAAAATATGAGGCACACAGTTACCTGTCAAGAATCACAAAGGAAACCACTGTTAGAATTTGGGGTTTTGAGGGTAGGGAAGTCACAGCTGCATCATTTAAAAAGTTTAGATTTGAAGCTAAAACATTTTTAAACCTGGGAAGAAATTGATAGGGATTCAATGCTATATTTAAGTTAAAACAAACTGAAACCACCATATGGCATCAGAGACTGAGGTGTTTATATATTTATAATGCTACTTTACGGGATGGGGGGAGGGGGAGGGAAATATAACGTCCTATAAGGCATGCAGTCTTTTAAATAAAAAGCTTGTTCACCTAATGTAAAAAGGCCAAACGATTTGATCCTTAGCAGAATTGAATCTGGGAGATTTATTCTGTATTAATGAAAATCACTAAAGGAAATAACTATGAAGACCATTAAAATAAAAACGGTGAACTGTTATCAAGCAATCCAAATCACATAAATAATTTAACAACTACCAAGAAGTAAAAAAATAAAATAAAACAAAACAGATAAACAAAGCATGGAAGGATATCACTATCTGAAAAGAGGGAAGAAAATGGTGTATGGATAATAAGGGCAATAGTATAATTGACAAAGCAAATTTCTTTTATGGTCATCACAGTGACACCATTTTTCTTTAACTAGAGGCTGGACATGTTTTGCTCTGCCAGTGCTGCTTCTGAAAAGGCCAGAGGTTGAAACAGAGAGGGCACTAAGTGCTCTCTTCCCTAGATGCCAAGTGAGGTTTCCACAGTGTTCCCAGCCCCTGTCAGCCTAGGAATGAAGAACCAAGAAAAGAATCAAATTCTGAATGCCACATACTAATAAGCAGGCTGAGTACAGAATAATTTCAACCATAAAACGTATAGGCCAAATCAAATTGAAATGAATTCTTTTAAAGGAAACATTCATTTTCAAGAAGTCATAAAATAAGTTAATTAAATCATTTCAATCCTACTTTCATATTTTAAAAATAAAAATCTAATACTAAATTACATGGAAAATTCCCATTTTATAAAAAGAACAAACCTGGTTGCCACATTCGGTTAAAATTTGTATCCCCTTGAAAATTCCCATGGTTGTTTGGACCAGACTCTATTCCTGAAATGTCTTGTCCATTTGGCATTATTCCTGGAGGCTGCTCCACCACACTTTGCTGTCCTGAGGCTTCTCGCTGAGCAATCCATGCTTGAGCTAATGCAGCCCAATCAATCTGACCTAAAAATTAACAGAATAATTTTAAGATTCTAAGCATAATGCGGGCATAATGTCATATCTCCACTACTACCTCTATCCATTTTGTTAAAAGAAAGTATCAGAATATGAGAAATACAAAAAAAGTTTCCCTATATTAAATTGAAAGTACTTATGTTTTTATGTAATCTTATTAGTTACTTATCTTTTCTTCCTAATCTTATTTCATATACCAATTTCCCTGTTATCAATGATGGCATCATTACCTTTCCAATACAAAAGATTTAACAACTTGAAAAATATTTCATTTCTTTTCTTTATTAAGACAGCAGATCTTATGAATTCTTTCTCTAAAAAAATTCACTGACCCCTTCTTGGCTATCTCTACTAACTTCTGCTGGCTCCATTCATCCTCCATATCACCACCAAAATATTACTACTCATGTGTCAATTCCCCTGTTTCTCCATATTCCTTGTATCTCTACTACAAAGAGGCTAGTGTCATTTAATAAGTTACTTGCTCATCTTTGCTTTCTGTTCATAGGCTTGCTAATGTGAGACCCTCATCTAAAAGTATTCTAGTCTCTTCTCCAATAATCAAAGTTTAGTCACTTTCCATTAGAGGCCTGATTAAAAAACTTTCTTGGTCGAAAGTGGGGGGAAAGGGAGAATGATGATCTTTTTTCTGCCAAGAACTATTTTGGATATTTATATCATTCACAGGCCATACAAAATTATCACCTTAACAGAACTCAAGCAGTAGGACATTGTACCTAGCTTTCAGCTCATCATCATCTGCAATTGCCTTAGAAATAATTTCATGAGTCTTATATGTCCCACAGGCCAGACATTTCTGCCCCTTCCTCATCCCCAATCCATCTCCAGTCTAAAGGCTGTATATAAAAGCAAAAGGAAAAAAGGAAAAAATAGATTTTCTTTTGTATTTGGAGCTAGAAAATTTCTAGAAACTTCTTGCTGCTTCTTCAAACTATTGGCTTTTTCAGGCAGCCAGGTGGCGCAGTGGATAGAGCACCAGCCCTGAAGTCAGGAGGATCTGAGTTCAAATGTGGCCTCAGACACTTAACACTTCCTGGCTGTGTGACCCTAGGCAAGTTACCTAACCCCAAATGCCTTAGCAAAAAAAAAAAAAAAAAAAACCACTTTGCTTTTTCAAATTAACATTGTTGTTTTTTCTCTTTGGAGTCACTGCAATATTATACTAATAAGATAGCATCTATATAGCACTTTAAGATTTGCAAAGAGCTGTTTATCTCATTTAATCCTCAACAACTTTGTAAGGTAGGCACTATTATCTCGATTTCATAGAAGAGAAAACTAAGGCTGAGAGAGGTTAACTGACTTGCCCAGAATCACACATCTCTTAAATGTCTAAAGCAGAATTTGAACTCATATCTTCCTGATAGAAGTCACTTGGATCAAGTACACAAGTGTCTGATGCAAATCAGGGAGTAGCAACTGACAGATCTATCACAATACCTGGTTACTAGTGAAGACTGAAAAAGGGGCCTAAGTATGAGTTTAAAGTTGGGTTCTGGGAAAGGAACAAAAACAGAAGCTGGCAGACACTATGTGATTTCGTAGGGACCTGTCTCTGGAGTGGGGTCTTGAAACCACCCAGCATTTAGCTCAGTCTGAAACTTAAAATAGAATAATCTAGGCAAGGAGAGAAGACCAAGGGGCAGCTTGCAATTCTGTTGCTTTGAACTTTCAGAGCCTTCTACCTAGATAACCCAATCCTACCCAGACCCAAACCAAGGCAACAGCCTATAATGCTGACCAAAAGGGCAATAATCAAACCACTTTGAACATAAATGAAAGCTTCTCAATCCATCCCCAGTGAAGAACACAATGTATAATAATTAGAGAAAACACCAGCAAGATCCAGAGAATATAAAACAGCCAAGCAATGGGATATTGTCTCCAGAAGTGTGCAGAGCTTAACTGTAACAATATTCCAATTTATAAAATAAAATCAAATGAGTAAACAAAAACAAAAATGAACTTCCAGCATAAAGAACTATTATGTGAGTGAGACACCAAATGAGAATTCAGAAGAGAATGATTTGGGCACAACTTGAACTAGAATTCTTGAAAGAAATGAAATAGAGTGGGTTGCTTTTTTGATTTTTTTTTCCCAGTTCAAAATGATTTTTACAAATGAAGATATTAAAGGAAAAAATATGAAAAGAAATATGAGCTATGAAAGAAAGTCTGTGAAAGAGAATTGCTGGCTTAGCACAAGATTATTGCTATCACTATAATCAACAATTAAAAAAAAAATTTTAGGGGTGAAGTAGGATGGAATAGTGAGGAAAAGATGTCATCTCTCCATGTCCCCAAATATCATACATCAAAAACAATGACATAAAAGATTAATTTGAAAGGAAAAAAATAGGAGAGAGATTAATTCTCTACATTTTTTTCTGCTTCCAGTGTACTGTACAAAAAGATATAATCTTTCTAGCAATGATCATCCTAAGACACTTCATGGTCTCTAAGTAAAAGAAAAATCATGTTCAATATATTTTAATTTTCAAGTACAGGAAAATGAACTAATGTATTATAAAATGATTTCAAATTGAAAACATTGGTACAAGCAAAATAACTATTTGGACATGAATACATATTTAACTTATACTTTAACATATTTAACATGTATTGGTCAACCTGCCATCTGGGGGAAGAAGTAGGGGGAAGGAGGGGAAAAGTTGGAACAAAAGGTTTTGCAATTGTCAATGCTGAAAAATTACCTATGCATATATCTTGTAAATAAAAAGCTACAAAAAACAAAACAAAACAAAACATACAAACAAAAAACATTGGTACAAAAGTCAAATCTTCAATTACAACTATCCATATAACTCCTAGAACTTTATGCAAAAATCAAATTAGTTAATAATTTACTGGTCTGTTTTAATTATAATTCATCCTTCAAAAAATAAATCAACTTATAGAGAGAATTCCTATTCTCGATCAGATTCTCTTTCATCACTAAGGAACTAGGTGCCAGTGTAGAATTAAAAATTTTGAAGTCACCTTAGAATCTGTGAAGGACATAAGAGAAGCTGAGCAAAGTTAGATAGATTACATAATTTAGGGGGAAAATTTACAGAAATGATGAGTAAGATCCCATGGATTAAAATTCTAATGGAGAAGTCACTGTACAAGATGCCAAGACAAGTCTGAAATAGAATCTGATTCAAAGAATCATGGTGATTTTCAAGGAAATTTACACTTTAAAGAATATAGCAACCAGGTTTGTTCTAAATTAAAATAAAATTCTCAAACTTAAAATAAGTATAATAAGGCAGAAGAGAGACCAACAGGGATATAAAAAGAATTCATCAAAACAAAACCATATGTATAGTCTTATAATAACCAATATCAGGAATATGAAAGCTCAAAATAAGCTGGGGCCAGAAAGAAAAATCTAAGAATATTCAAACAAAATTAAAAAAAAAAAAAAAAAAAGTTTATGTTTCTGGATGTGTGGTTTTTTTCAAGCTTTTTTCCCTTTTTTCTGAGACTGGGGTTAAGTGACTTGCCCAGGGTCACACAGCTAGGAAGTGTTAAGTGTCTGAGACCACATTTGAACTCGGGTCCTCCTGAATTCAGGGCTGGTGCTCTATCCACTGTGCCACCTAGCTGCCCCCTTATTTTGCTTTTACTTTCTATGACATAGAGAATGAACTTTGAACAAAAAAGGAACAAAAATAGTTAAAAGAGAATCTAAATCCAAGATACTTAAGAAGGTAGTAAGAGAATACAATGTGGCTCTTGAGTTCAAATCCCCTGACATATACATTAACTACATTCTTGGGTACAGAAAGCACAATCATATATGATAGTTGAAAGCACTGTCATTATCTGTGGAAGACCATAAAGAACATGAGAAGCACTACAATGGAGGAAAAGGGCAAATGTCCTGCATTTCAAAACAGGTAACTAACTAATGGCTGAAAACTTATTATAAGCTTCACTTTGATTCCAGGCAAAATTCTAGAATATACTGTTAAAAGGCTGATAAGAGAACATCTAGAAAAGGAAAGAGTGATCTAAAAGAACCAAAACAGGAACATCAAAATCAGGTCATTATTTTCTCTTTTGGTCAAATTAATAGGCTGGTAGATTAGAGGAATTCTACAAATACAATTCATCTAGATTTTAGTAAAGTATCTGACAACAGCTCATGGCATAGGAAAAAAAGAGATAAGGACTAGATGTGATACATATACATTCAGAAATGGATGAATGAGTCACTATAGTGGCCTATGCAGTTAATCTGACCTCAGACACTTAATACTTCCTACATGTGTGACTCTGGGCAAGTCACTTAATCCCAATTGCCTCAGCACAGGGAAAAAAAAAGATGCAGGGGTTTAAACGGTCTGTAAGCTCAATACAAGTCAATGATGTGACATGTCAACAACAACAACAACAAAAAAAAATGCTAATGTAAGCTTTAAGCTGTATTATGGAGGCAAAGGATCTAGGACTACTACATTAATTAGTCATATCTGGTTAACACATTTTAGGAAGGAAAGAGCTAAAGGCAGTAAGCAACCAAAGAGCAATAAAAGTGAGAAAGACTCAAAATCACACATAAGAGGATATGCTTAAAGAACTTGGAGTGTTTAGCCTGGAAAATAAGGATTTAAAGGGGATGGTAGTTTTTATTTATTTAATGGCTGTCACATGAAAGCAGAAACAAATCCTAAGATCACAAAAATCATCAGCCTAATTTATGTGTTAGGCTATTCTTTATCAAAAATTATTATAATGAAAAGTAATAATAAAATTCAGATGGGCATTTCCCTCCCTCCCACCATCTTTTAAAATAAAGTTCAGTTTCTTCCTTACTTGGATCCTGCTGGTGCTGAAATGACTGCATCCATTGCTGTTGATTCAAAGGCCATTGTTGCCAAGGTTGTCCTCCTTGGTCCCACATTTTTACTTTATAAATTATGTTTTCTATCTTCTACAAATTAAATACAAAAGCAAAAACAATGTTATTTAATTTCAAATAGAAATAAATTGAGCTCAACACAGCTAGAATTATTACATAATACATTTATGTGATCAGAGTTCTAAAATTCTGGTCAACAGGTTGCTAGAGGCAACTGGAATTTTCAAGCAAAAAGGCAAAAAAGGAAATGTTCGTGCTAATTTTCTACTATAGTTTTAATGATTAATAACCTTACAGAGAGAGAAAAAGGAAGAAAGAGAAAGAAAAGGAGAGGGGAAGAGACAAGAGAGAAGTAGATTAAATCTAATTCAATATGCTATCTTGAATATCTTATAATAAAATCACTTTTAACATTCACAACAAATATTATTTTGAAATTGTTTTCATCTCAAGGCTTTCCTAAGTCTAATAAATTCAACTTTCTACATCATTCTTCTAACATTTCTTCCATTCCCCACTATGATTCACTTACTCCTTCATATTACAATAGGTTTCAAAAGCAAAGGCAGAGGTGAAACAGTAGTAGTTACCCCAGAGAAGTAAGCTTCTTGCTCAAACAGGATGAAATTGGTATTACCAACATAGAACTTTTTTTTTCCTTTCTCTGGAACAGTATCAGAACACTTGTTTGCAACAAAATTTCTAATTCCCAAAGTTGAGAAAGATTATGCCAAAGAATGCACATCATATTAATTTTTTAAATCTCCTATCATTAGTGACTAAAATGCCTGTTTTGTAGGTTAACACAATGATGCATTCTACTAGCAGACCCTAGCAAGACTAGGCATTAAGTAATGACCAAATTTTTTTTGTCTTTTTTTTTAAAACAGGCCAGTAACTTCATTGTTATAGCAAACCTGAGATGAAGAATTTTTTTTTGCCTATTTAATGCAAATCACCATTTACTTTGCAGTTTATGACCAACTGCTCAGTGCTCTAAGAGGCTCTATAACTGAACCAAGATCTTCCTAACTGTAAGGATAGCTCTCTCCTTGATGCCATATTTCTTCTTTTATAGAAACCAAATTATTATATTACTCCCAATGCCTAGACATCTTTTCTTTTTCATTTTTTACATTCTCACTTTTCTATTCTCTTCCTTTTTTCCCATCTACTTATGCCTTAGATCTACTAGTAGTATCCATGGATATTCTATAACTGACTGATTATATACCAAGCAAAGGAATAGGCGTCTAAAGAGGTACTTTGGCTTATCCATGATCCCACCCCTATAGATTACTATTGTTATATAACTATGGGCAAATTGCATATTCTTCCAACTAGTTTCAGCTTTATCTCTAAAATGGATACAATAGTACTCATCATATACTTGTTCTCATACTCTCTCTCTTTTGCATGCACATACACACAAGCCACACATAGAGAATTGTGGCTGTTGTTCAGTCTTGATGACCCCCATTTGGAGTTTTCTTGGCAAAGATGTTTACTATTTCCTTCTCCAGCTCTTTTCCCAAAAGATGAAACTAAGGCAAATTTAAAATTTCAAGTGACTTGCCTAGGGTTATAGTGTCTGAGGCCAGATTAGAAATCAGAAAGATGAATCTTTCTGACTCCAGGCCCAGCACTCTAGCCCAATATACCATTTAGTTGTGTGTGTGTGTGTGTGTGTGTGTGTGTGTGTGTGTGTGTGGGCAGACACAGATACACACACACACACACACACACACACACACACACACACACACAGTAGTAAAATTATATATGTAGTAAATGTGAAGAAAATGAAGTAAATATGAAAAAAAATGTGTACTTCGCAAACCCATTAAGTGCTATAAAAATCTGAGCTACTTATTAGTAAAGGTAGAAATTTTGCTTACACCTGTAATTAAAAAGTAAAACTATTTTTTCTTAACAATTAGAAAGGTGAAAAGTAACATTTGGTACAAATACTAAGTCAACTATTACTACTAACCTTAATGTTTGCCTCCCTGTTAAAACTCAGGCTGCTTCACAGATGCAGCTAAGGATCATAGCAGCAAGTTTATTTTCATCCTGAAATTAAAAACAAAACAACAAAAAAAAAAACCCACTAGCAAACAACAATTTTCCCATTATTCAAACAAATCTGATGACCTTACTCTCCAAAGATTCTGATAAAATCATCTTTAAAAAATTGGCAAATTTAAACAACTGTGGTACTACCTCAAAATTCTCAAAATAGCTAAGATGACAGGAAAAGATAACACTAAATGTTGGAAGGGATGTGAGAAAACTGGGACACTAATGCATTGTTGGTAGAGTTGTGAAATGACCCAACCATTCTGAAGAGCAAGTTAGAATTACACCCAAACTGTGCATACCCTTTGATCCAGCAATGTCATCACTGGGTCTGAATCTCAAGGAAATAATAAAGGAAGGAAAAGGACCCACATGCGCAAAAATGTTTGCAGCAGCTCTTTTTCTGGTGGCAAAGAATTAGAAAATGAATCAATGCCCATCAACTGAGGAATGACTGAATGAATAACTTATGGCAATCAAAGTAATGGAATATTACTTTTACAAAAACTGAAAGGCCTGGAAATATTTATACAAACTGATGCCGAGTGAAACAAACAGAACCAAGAATATATTTTACATAACACAAGATTGTCTGATGATCAACTATGAAAGACTTAGTTCTTCTCAGCACTTCAGAGATTCAAGGCAATCCCAATAAACTTTGGATAGAAAACACCATTTGCATCCAGAGAAAGAACTTTAGAGACTGAATATGATTCAACACATGCTATGTTCACCAACGTGATCCATAAGGAATTTTTTTTTTAAATGAATGTATATATATATATAACCAGAAAAAAAAAATATTGGAAGTTTTCCTTGAGTTTTTGGAGGGTTGGGGGGAAAAAAATAAATTTAACTGATAAGTAAAAGAAATAAACCAAAATTAAAAAGGTAGAATTTTCCCACATTCTTATAATTCAACTTAATCATTACAATCAAAGACAAATTTATATAATTTAAGGAAGCATATTAAACAAGAAACATATTACACAAGAAGCTGGAGCCAGCTCTATAACTAAGTGGTCATATTTTCAGTGAGCATGCATCTGAAATCAGCAAATGTTACAAACTATTATTGTTTTATTGATTAACTAGATTTAAGACAGTAATAAAGAAAATGTCAATAATTCAGATTAAATTTAAAAATATGTCCTGCTTAATATGGATCACAAGATAGTATGTTCACCTTGTTTGTTGTTTACTTGCTTTAAAAAAAAATTTTTTTTTAACTTTCTGATCTGTTTTTCCTTGTGCAGTTTGATAAATGTGGAAATATGTTTAGAAGAACTGCAAATGTTTTGTGCTATGTTGGATTACTTGCTGTCTAGAAGAGGGAGATGGGAAAAGAGAGAAAAGTTTAGAACACAAAGTTTTATAAAGATGAATGTTGAAAACTATCTTTCCATATATTTTGAAAATAAAAAGTTATTGCAGCAGCTAGATGGCAAAGTGGATAAAGTACCAGCCCTGGAGTGAGAAGAGCCTGAGTTCAAATTCAACCTCAGACACTTAACACTTCCTAGATGTGTGACCCTGGGCAAGTCACTAACCCAATTGTCTCACATACACAAAAAGAGAAAATAAAAAGCTATTATTGATTTTTTTAAAGTATGTACTGCCCAGTATACCAGACTTGACCATTTAACTAGTAAAACAAATCTTCCTTTTCTCCTAGAATAAAACTGCCTTAATTTTTTATTTATATCGCCAGCATTTAGCACAATGCTTTTATATATTGTGCTTAATAAATGCCTCATTCATTTACTCTATTGTTAACTAATTGCTAATAACTCAATTATGTTTCAGGTAGAAAAGATCACAACACATTTTTCAGCAAACATTTTATATTTAGTACTATTTATTATGTTCTTCTCTGATACGTCTTACAACTTAAGTTTCTAAAATACAACTTTATGACTTCTTTAGTCAACGTTCCTTTTTTCCAGTTCTCCTTAACACTAATAAAATTGTAAGTGGAATCCATATTGGGACATTAATTCTTAGGCATAAGTTTTCTGTAACTAGCTCCTATTCTCTTGCTTTTTTACTCATTACTACAAAAATAACTCACATTAATATAGCACCTCACAATTTATAAAGTACTTTCCACCTGTGACATAAGTTGCACAAGTATAGGATGTTCCAAAAAACCCTCAAACTTGAAATTGGATAAAAAAAATTTTTAGGAAACACTGTATGATCAACCACCTTATGGGTTTTTTTCCCTTATTATAATTTTTTTTCAATTAATAAAAAGTTATCTTCTTTTCCTCTCATCTTTCTGACATTGAAAAAGTAAAAAACAAAACTCTTGTAAGAAATACTTAATTCAAATAAAACAAATTTTCATTCTGATCATGTCCAAAAAACATCAATCTGCACTTAACTACCACTTCCCTATCAGGAAAAGCAGCATGCATCATCATGGGTCCTGTGTAATCATGGTTGCTCAAAGAATTAGATCATAGTTTTTAAGTGGTACAAAGTTGCTTGTCTTTAAAATACTGTTATTATACAATTGCTTTCCCGGTTCTTCTCACTTCACTCAAAATCTCTTCGAAGGGGTATTCCCAAGTTTTTCTGATATTGTCTCCATCATTTTTATACACAATAGTATGCCATTATATTCATACATCACAATTTGTTCAATCTTTCCCCAAAGGATGAGCAACACATTAGTTTCTACTTTTGTGCTACCACAAAAAAAAATTTAAAACATACATGTATGTTTTAAAATTTACTTTAAGGTATATTTTATATCATATTATTTCAAGTTATATATTGACATGAATTATAATTTAAAAATTTATTCTACTAATGTGTTATTTTTACTAAGTATTACATGTATGTATAAATTATAAATGCATATAACATATAATACATAACAACCTTTTTTTAAACATATATTTTTTTCCCCACACTTTTGTTGATCTCTTTAATATATAGAGAGAGGCAGTTAGGTGGTGCAGTGGAGAGAGCACCAGCCCTGAAGTCAGGAGAACATGAGTTCAAATATGACCTCAGACACTTAACACTTCCTAGCTATAAGACCCTGGGCAAGTCACTTACCCCAATTGCCTCAGCAAAAAAATACATAAATAATGAAGTATATAGTTGGAGATAATGCTGGGTCAATGAATATATAGAATTTAATAACTTTTGGGGCACAGTTCCAAAATTATTTCCAAAATATTTATACAATCACCCTGCATTGATGTGTGCTTACTTTTCCAAAAGTCCCTTCTATATTTGTCATTTTCTTTTTTTTTTAATGTTTGTTTGTTTGTTGTTGTTTGGGGGGGGGAACTTTGTCAATCTAATTTGTTTGAAGTAGAAACTCAGAATTCTTTTTATCAGCATTTCTCTAGTAGTGATTTGAAGCATTTTTTAAAAAATAGCTATCAATAGCTTATATATTTTACTCTGAAAATTGCCTGGTCAAATCCTTTGATTATTTATCAACTGAGGCATAGCTCTTATTCTAATAAATTTCAATCAGTTTTCGTGTGTGTGTGTGTCTGTCTGTGTGTGTGTCTGTCTGTCTGTCTGTCTGTCTTAGAAAATGAGACAGCAATATGTTTTGAAAATAAAAAGCTTTAATTAAAAAAAAAGAGAGAGAGAGACATCAGAATAACAAAGATTGTTTCCCATTAACTTAGTCCTTTTCTCAATTTAGGTCCATTGGTTTTATTATGAAAAAAGCTTTTAAATTTTATATTGTCAAAATTATCCGGTTTACCTTTTATGATTCTATGCCTTGTTTGGTTATGAACTCTTCCCCTATCCATACATCTTTCATGTAATTTTTTCTAGCTCTTTTAATTTGTTTATGATGTCATCCTTTGTGTCTTAATTATGTATCCATTTAGAACTATCTTGGTTTACAGTAAAAGAGGTTGGTCTTTATCTAATTTCTGTCATCTGTTCTCCAGTTTCCCCAAAAGCATTTTTTTAAGCTTTTTATTTTCAAAACATATGCACAGATAATTTTTCAACATTAACCCTTGCATAACTTTGTGTTTTAGATTTTCCCCTCCTTCCCCCCACTCCCTCCCCTAGATGGCAAGCAATCCAATATATGTTATACATGTTAAAATATGTTAAATTCAATATGTGTAAACATATTTATACAATTCTCTTGCTGCACAAGAAAAATCAAATCAAAAAGAAAACGAGTAAGAAAACAAAATGCAAGCGAACAACAACAAAGAGAGTGAGAATGTTATATTATGATCCATATTCAGTTCCCACAGTCCTCTCTCTGGGTACAGCTAGCTCTATAAGTGTTTCTCAAAAAGTGTTATCTTACACTCAAATATTTCACATTTTTGGATTTATTAAACACTGAGTTATTCTACTCTATTTAATATACTGAACCTGTTCTATTGATCAACTCATTTCTTAACTAACACCTAATTATTTTGATGATTACTATTCATATTATAGTTTGAAAGTTGGTAACTACTAGGATCTATTGCTTCTCATTTTTTTTCACTATTTCTCTAGAGATTCTAGAATACGTGACTAGAAGATTTCCAACAATTTTATTTCAAAATTTTACTTCAAAAATGGAATTTCTCTTTCTAGGCTTAATGGTAATATAAAATAATGCAAATGACTTATGTGAGGTTATTTTATATCCTGTAAATGATAAAGTTAATGATTTCCATTTTTAGTTGACTAACTAGGATTGTCTATTTAAGCTAGCAGAATATCTAAAAATGGCATTAATTAGCCATTCTTGCCAACTTATTGGAAAAACCTCTAGTTTATATCCAATATAAATGCTGAATCATGGTTTTATCTAAATACAAACTGAATTAAGGAAAGATCTGTTTATCCTTATTCTTTCTAGTATTCTTAACACAAATGGGTGCTGTTCCAAAAGTTATGTATACATCGACATGATTATATCTTTTGCTGTTCATGGTATTAGTATGGTACAAGACATTTATAGTTTCCTAATACTGAACTCTACATTCCTGGAATAAATCCCTTGGTTACTGTGTATAAACTCTATATGTTGCTGAAGTGTCCTCAATAATACTTTATATAAATTTTTGCAACAATATTCTTTAGGAATATGGTCTACCAACTCTTGAGGTACTACTATACCCCTCTCAGATTGGTTAAGATGTCAGGAAAAGATAAGTGAAACATGTTGGAGGGATGTAGGAAAACTGGGACACTAATATTGGTGGAGCTGTGTATGGAACTGATTCAATCATTCTGGAGAGCAATTTGAAACTATGCCCAAAGGACTATCAAACTATACATACTTTGATCCAGCCATGTCTCTACAGTCTCTTTATCCCAAAGAGATTAGATAGGACCTACATATGCAAAAATGTTTGTGGCAGCCCTTTTTGTAGTGGCAAGAAACTGGAAACTGAGCCATCAGCTGGACGATGGCTGAGTAAATTATGGTTATGAATGTTATGGAATATTATTGTCTATAAGGACCTAATCAGCAGGATAATTTCAGGGAGGCCTGGAGAGACTTTGTTAAATGAAGTGAGTAGAACCAGGAGATCATTGTACACAGCAACAGCACGATTATATGATGATCAATTCTGATGGACTTGGCTCTTTTCAACAATGAGGTGATTCAGGCCAGTTCCAATGATCTTGTGATGGAGAGACTCATCTGCATCCAGAGAGAGGACTGTGGGAACTGAGTATGAATCACAGCACAGTATTTTCACTCTTTTTGTTGTTTGTTTGCACTTTGCTTTCTTTCTCATTTTTTACTTTTTGATCTGATTTTTCTTGTACAGCATGATAATTGTGAAAATATGTATAGAAGAATTGCATATATTTAACATACATTGGATTACTTGCCATCTAGGACAGGGAGTAGGGGGAAGGGAGGGAAAAAAATTTGGAACACAAAGTTTTGTAGGGGTGAATGGTGAAAATTGTCCATGCATGTTTTGAAAATCAAAAGCTTTAATAAAAATTTTTTTTTAAAAAAAGGAATATTGGTCTACAATATTTTGTTTTGATTTTCCCTGGCTTAGGTATCATATTAAGTATATTTATATCATAGGAAAAAATTAGCAGGAAGCTTCCCCCAGCTTTTCTTCATTTTTAAAATAGCTTTAATAACACTGAAGTTGATTATTCTTTAACTATTTGACAGAAGTCACTCAGATCCATTTAGTCCTAGGTCTTTTCTCTTTAGGAATCCACTTCTGCTTGTTCAGTTTCTTTTTTCAGACATTCCAAAATCTAACCTGACACTGGCTGTATAATCCTAGGCAAGTCACCTACTCTGTTTGCCTCAGTTTCCTCAACTGTAAAAGGGGGGCAGTAATAGCAGCATCTAACTTCCAAAGATGGTTGTGAGGATCAATTAAGATAATAATTGTAACATTTTGGGTGAATAAGTGCTACATAAATGTTAACTACTACTACTATTTTTCCTTGTCTCTTCTTCCCTTGCCCCCCAAAAAATCCACCCTAGCCCTGGGTTTTCTGTATTGATTAAATGGTTTCTATGCTTTCAATTCTGTTAATCTTTTTAAAAATATTTTTTAAAATATTTTTTTGAAAATGTTTAATTACAATTTTTAAAGTTGTTTTTAAGGGTCAATTGGCTAAGCTGCTTTTTCCTTTTTGTTGATGAAAGTATTCAAAGATACATTTTCCCCCTTAGGACTGTTTAGTGACACCTCAAAATTTTTAGTTTATTGTTATCCCCTAAATTATTGTTTCTATTATTTAGCCCATCCACTGTATAGGATTACTCTTCAATTAATATGTTTCTTCAGTGGTCCTTTATTGAATAATATTTTTACTACATTGCAGTATATAAAAGATATGATTGACTTCTGTTTTTCTGTGTTTGTGAGGGTTTTAATGTTTTAAGACATGATTAGTTTTTGTAATGATATCATGCATGGATAAGAACTATGTATATTCTTTTATAGACTCATTCAATTATCTCAGAGTTTATCCTATCTATCTTTTCTAAAATTCTAGGTCCTTAGGTTAGTTGTTGTTTGGGGGAGAATTAGATTTAAACTTTTTCTTTTCTTTTTTTTCTTTTTAAAGACAAACAGGGTAATAACTCCTTTTTTTTTTGTCTGAGACCACATTTGAACTCAGAAAAATGAGTCTTTCTGACTCTAGCCCTGGTACACTATCCATTGCTACCTAACCTAGTTATTCAAATCGCTATTGTAACCTTTCAGTAAAATGCCCGTTTATCTCTTTTAATTAATATATTGTTATTGTTGCTTTGTCCAAAATCATGGATTACTATCTTCTTTCAGCTGAAGAATAATAGATTTTGCTCCAGACCCCTATTTTAACTCCATGTGATTCTAGGTTTAAAGGATCATTTTTGTAAACAATATATTGCTGGGTTCTGTCTTCTAATTCAGTACACTGGCCAATGCTATTTCTTGGGTAAATTAATAACATTCCTCTTTATAATTGTTAATTGTGTATGTCTCTTTATCCCATTCTCTCATACTTCTTTTCTTTTTAACTCCTTTTTTATAAAGAAGGGGTTGAGTGAGTGTGCTTAATACTAGGCTGATGCTCTGATTCTGTTTTCCTATTGTATCATTTTTTTCTCCTTATACAGAACCCTTTCCTTTACCCAAAGCTCTTCTTTTTTTGAAATCCCTCTTTAAGATCCAACCTCCATAATTTGTTTTAGAGGAAATAACAAACATATTCAATATGGGTATAAAAATGTATCTGACCTTGCAGGAAAATAGGAGGGAAATGGGATATGGGAAGGGTGATTAAAGAGATGGCACATCAGGGAAGGGAGTAATCATGAGCAAAACACTTTTGAGGAGGGACAAGGAGAAAGGAGAGAGAAAATAAATACAATTAGCAATAGTAATTGTAAAAATTTTGAAGGAAGATTCTCTGATAAAGCCTCATTTCTCAAACATAAGAGAAACTGAGTCAAATTTATAAAAAGAAGTATGCTCCAATTGATAAATGATCAAAAGATATGATCTGTACTCAGCAGACCATACCTTATCAGCTTACAATACCACTGCTAGGCATAAATATTAAAAGATTACAAATAATAATAATAAAGAAAATGAACTATATATGTACAAAAAATATCTTTAGCAGCTCTCAAGGCAAAAGTATTGGAAACTGAGGAGATGCCCAATTAAAGAATGGTTCAATAAACTGGGGTATGTGTTTGTGATAGGATATTATTTTTCTATGGGAAATTATGAGCAGTATGTTCTCAGAAAACAAATAAAACACAAAAACCTGGAAAATTCTCCATCAACTCAAGCAAAGCGAAACGTACTAAATACAAAGTCTTAGCAATGTTCTAAGATGACCAGCTAAAAATTACTTTGCTATTTTCATGGACTACTCATCCATGAAAAATCCTATCCATACCCAAAGAAGGAAATGATTGTGTCTGAAGACAGATTGAAGCATTTTCTTCATTTCTTCTCTCTCTCTCTCTCTCTCTCTCTCTCTCTCTCTCTCTCTCTCTCTCTCTCTCTCTCTCTCTCTCTCTCTCTCTCTCTCTCAACTTAATTTTTCCTTAGAGTTTTTATTTCATTAGGGTAGGAAATCTATATTTTTTTCACAACTTTATGGAAATGCTTTGCTTAACTTCATATGTGGTGAAGTTAATTGTGGCGGGGATAAAAGAAAGAAGCTAGAAGTCAAAAAATTTTAAAACAAATGTAAAAAATTTTTTGTTTTAAAAGTAACTGGGGAAAAATAATAAATAAAAAAATAAAAGTTTCTTTTACTCAGTACTAATCTCCTTAATCTATTCTCTTTTACTTCCCTTTTGCCTTCAACCCCTTGTTTCTCTACTGAGTGAAATATATTTCTGCATCTAGTTGTGTCGTCTTCCCTTCTTTGAACAATTCAAATAAAAGGGAAATTTAAGTGTAGCTCACTTCCCCTCCTTCCTCCTTATATGTATCTTACATCCAAATTATATAAAATAATTTCCCTCATCTTTCCTACCCCCTTTCCCTAGTGTATTCCTTTCCAGAAATTCCATTTTCATTCTTTTAAGACCATCTAAACATTAAAAAAAAAAAAAAAAAAAAAAAGGATCTATGTCTAATCAAATTCCCTCTATAATAGCTTTCTGATAGGATGTATCTCCCCATATTAAAATGGAAAGGTTCTTCCTGGTTTAGTCCTATAATTGCTCACTCTTTTTTTATATGTATTTCAAAGTTGTTACTCAGCTCTGGGTTTTGGGGCTTTGTTTAAATCAGGAATATTAAGTCCTTTTTCTCCATTTTATTAAATTCAATTGTTCCCTTGTAGAATTATACTCAGTTTTGCTGGTGAGTTATTCTTTGTGGCAAGATATTATATATTCTCTTCTCCAGAACATCACATTCCAAGTTCTCTGATCTTTCACAGCAGTAGCTGATAAATCTTATGAGATCCTGACTGAGATTCCTTGGTACTTTAATTCTTTTCTGAGTTCTTGCAGTACTTTTTCCTTTGATAAAATGTTCCTGGGAGTTTTCATGTGGAAATGTCTTCCAGGAGGCGAATAGTGGATTCTATTTTCACTTTGCCCTTTGGTTCGAAAGGATCTGGGCAGTTTTCTTTTACAATTTCTTGAAATACAATATCTAGGCTCTTTTTTGGTGATGGCTGGTCCAATAATTCTTAAGCTATCCTTCCTTTCATCCAGGCAAGTTGTTTAAATACATTTTCCCCCATCCTTTTTGACTTTGTTTTTAATACTACCTATTGCCTTAAGAGAGGAGTAATTTCCATTTCAAATCCTTTGACCATGTCCTTTTAAATTTAATCAGTTCCCTTTCCATACATACCTCATTTTATTACACTTTGTTTTATTGTACTTCATAGATAGTGCATTTTTTAAAAATTGAAGATATGTGGCAACACTATATTAAGTCTATAGATACCATTTTCCAAAAGCATAAACTCATATCATGTTTCTATATAACATTTTGGTATTTCTCTCCATATTTCAGTTTTTCATTACTATCGCCACTATGGTGAACTTAGATCAGTGATTTTTGTTATTACTATTCTGTTTTGGAGCCCACAAACTATGCCAGTAAAACCTCAAATTTAAATGATAAATGCTATGTGCTGATTGCTTTACCCACTGATGCTTCCTGTCTCTTTCCCTCTCCTCTAGTCTAACTAGTCCCCAGACACAACAGTATTGAAATTAGGCCAATTGGTAGCCCCACAATGGCCTCTAAGTGTTCAAGCGTAATAGTCAATTGATGTAATGATTGCTGATTATTTTAAGAAATTGCCATAGCCACCCCAACCTTCAGCAACCTTGCCGGATCACCTGATCAATTAGAAGTTATTAGCATCAAGGCAAGACCCTCCACCAACAAAAAGATGCAGCTCACTGAAAATTAGTAATTTTTTTTTTAGCAATAAATTATTTTTAAATTAAGGTATGTACATTTTTTAAACAATACCATTGTATTCTTAAGATTACAGTATAATATAAACGTAACTTTTATATGCAGTGGAAAATAAAAATTTGGTAACTTGCTTTATTATAATATTCACTAATGTAATATTACAATGATCTGGAACCAAACTCACAGAATGTCTAAGAGTCACTTATCGGAGAAACCTGGCACAAATTTATTTTTTTGATCTCCCCACTGGGCTGGAGTCTCTGCTCTGATTATTTTACCAAAGTTGAGTTGGGGACTGGACTTGACACCTCCCTGCTCTCCCTCAGTCAAAGCCACACATCTGTTATTTTCTCCTTTATCTATCCTTCCACTCAGTACATAATGCAGGGCCTGTGACTGCTTCTTGTCCATGGCTATTCTTCACCCTGGACTAACACAAGCACAGACTACCCTAGATTTGTGATCAATCATTAAGTAATATGCAAAAGCTGCCAACTAATACCTTGATTTAGGCAGGCCTTCATTCTTCTATATGATAATGTCTATATGAGTCTAGTCTAGAGACTCATACATCAATGTCCAAAGAAAGACCTCTGTCTCCTGATCTATGCCATCCTGGGTTGGAAAAATTATTCACTGTAATTTTTTCTTGAATTTCTAAAATCAGGACTCAAAGTTTATGTTTTAGAGATTTCTGTTTAGTTGTTGTGGTTGAAAACAAGGTTGTACTTTCCACTACTCAATCACCTTGGCTAGTCTCATCTTATAAGATCTTATGATCTTATCAGCTTTTACAAATGAAGAAACTGAAGTTTTAAGAAGTTGAATGACTTGCTGCAGATATATTTCATTAACAATAAAAGGGTTGTTGTTTGTCCTTCATTCTGGAAGATGATCATGACAGAGAGATGATGCTAAACATGCAAGTGAATTGGATTTAAGTGAGGGAAGGCTGTGCAAAGGCACCAGCTTATTTTCTCCTCAAGAGCCATCTGGGGGCAACCTAGGTGGTGAAGTGGATAGAGCACTAGCCCTGAAGTAAGGACAATCCGAGTTCAAATCTGGCCTCATACACTTAACACTTACTAACTGTGTGATCCTGGGGAAGTCACTTAACCCCAATTGCCTCTTGGGGGAAGGGGGAGGAGAAAGAGCCATCTGGATCTAGTGGCAAGATATGGATCAGGACAACTTGAGCTGGCCCTAGGTTCACTGGGATACTTTGACCTTTTTAAAACTAAGTCTTTTTAAGCTAAGTTTGACTGAGGCAAAACCTAAAACCCTACCTAATTAAGGCTAAGTAATAAATGTGGTAGAGAATTGCTTCCTTTACTGAATCCAAAAAAAAAAAAGGAAAAAGTAGCAATCTGGTAGAGGAAGACCATCAAGGTTTTTGAACAAAACAAAAACAATTGTTATATCCATTCACTCTGAATCAATCAGAGGCCAAACAATGACCAAATGGGGCTTGGCCTGGGACCTACAATTAATCAATGAGAGCCAGAGTGATTTGTATTTAAGGAATCATCCTTAAAAAAGGAAACTAGCTAGTAAATCCCAAGATTTCTTAGGCAGTTTCAGGATCAAACTAGAAGAAACAAATTAAAATAGATACCTATAAAGATAGGAAGCATCTATGCTTGCATTTACTTTGGAGAAACATGTACTGAAACAGCCAAGTACAAAAGTACTTTTAAAGAAAGAATACTAATACCAAGATGGGAAGGGAGAGATGAGACCAGGATGAAGTGAGTTGTGGTCCCTTTAAGAAACTATTTCCTATTGATCTGTGATTCCTTTTAGATTCCCAGCCCCTCCTGGCTAAGGCATATCCTCCCCAGAGAAGTTGTCTTTTCAGGATGCCAGAGCCTTTGATTCAATTACAAATCCTGGTCAAAAAGCATCCCTTTCAATTCCCATAGGAGATTTGGGCTTTCCCAGCCCCCATTCTGACTTGCTTGGGCTTCCCAACCCTCACTGGTTCTGATCTACTCGGGCTTCTCAACTCCCACTAAGATACCCAATATAATAAGTTTCCATCAACTAAAGTCTTTGCAGATGGACCTCGGTAGCTCACTCAGCTGCCAGGACTTTCTGTCCACTGAGAACTGCATTCTAAGTACAAAACTCCATTTTCCATAGATCTACCTGTAGTGTCCTGTTGTCTCTCAACTGTAATCCTTCTCTGGGAGGAGGTTTCTTTTCTGTAAATCCTTTTCTCTGAGAGCAGGTTTCTTGGGAGGCTTCTGGAACCTCCAGCCAGAGCGAAGGTTGACATGAGAATGAAATCTTGACTCAATCTCCTAGAGTGTAGGAATCAGACTCTGCGCCTCCAAAAGTGTGGGAAGTCTTCTCCTTGACCTTCACCAGACTCTCTTCCAGACTCAATGTTGCCTCCTTTTATCCTCCCAGAGGATGGGCTTGTGGGAACTACTTACAACCAATGAACTTGATCCTTTTTAAAGGTGTAAACTCCTTTTCAGAAGTCTAAAGATATAAACTTCTTTTAAAGGTGTGAACCCTGAGCTAGAGAATTGTTAAGTACGGACTTAGCACCTAGTAAGAACCTAACTATAGAAGTCAGTCAGAAACTGATTTCTATCTAAAAATAAGCTTTCATTTTGCAACTAATATTCGGGAATGAGTGAATTCTTTTACTCCTAAAACCTGCAGCCGATTTTAAGGGGATTCTTATAGCCACTAACCTCTAGACCACTCTAAACCTCATCAAGGAAAGGCCTCCTTTAGGAGGTGGCATCTTGAGATTATGCTTTGAAGAAGTGGCATCTTGAGATTATGCTTTGAAGAAATTCTATCTACCAAGGAAAAAAGAAATGAATTCTAGATATGTTGGGACCATTCTTAGCAGGTTAAGAAAAAGACAATAGGAAGTCAATGAAAAAAATATGGAAGGAGGCAAAGTGACATGGGTATAATCTGTGTTTTTTAGTCTACTATCAATTTAGCAGCTATATGAATATAGATTAAAGAAAGAAGATTAGAAGCAGAGAAGATGAATTAGGAAACTATGACAAGAGTCTAGGCCAAGAGCTGTTGAGGACGTGAATTAAGATGTAAACTACAAGTAGAAAAAAAAGGAACACATACAGTAAATGTGGAGGTAAATCAACAAGACCTATCAAGTCTCAAAGATATACAGAAATTCAGAGAAGAGTCAAGGATGGTGGTATACAGAGAAAGATGGAAAATAGAAATGAATAAATCTAGAGCTAGGCTGAGTTTGGGAGGAAAAGAGTTATGTTTTAGATGTGAAGATTAAAAAGTTCAAAAAATTTCCAAGTATAGCTATCTATCTAGCAAGAAGGTGATAATTCTAGGACTGGAATTCAGATGGGATAAACAGGTTTGTTAGAAAGATTTGGAAATCAACTACTGGACTAAATAATCAGTAATTGTTGTAGTTATTAATCCTTTGTTCTCAAAGGACTCAGGAAGCTTAGAACTTTACTTTCAAGTGAATAGGATTTAGGTAAGGCAGTACAGAGGTATGAGACTTCACTCTTTCCAAAATCTTCAGAGTCCAGTGGCAAGACATCCATCCATCAAGACATCTGGTGATGGCCTGGATTCAGTGAGCAACCTTAACCTTTTTAATCTAAGGTCTTTCCCCCATCTCAATTTGTCTGAGACAAGGACCATTTAGTAATTAAATTTCTTACCTATAAGAACAGAACAAAAGATGGCCTGTTTTGCTATCACACCCTCACAGGGAGGAAGACCTTCCGAATTCTGGACAAAACAGAAATAATAGCTATTTCAGCTCACTGAGAGCTAACAAAACTCAAACAAGGACCAAGTGAAATTAGCTGGGATTTATTGCTCAACCAGTGTAAACCAGAGTAATTTGAGTTTAAAAGTGTAAGCAAATAGCTTCATTTGAATAATGTTCTTAAATCAAGCCTGGTTTTCCAAAGCTACATTTTCAAAAAAAGATATATGAAAACTATACAAGAAACCAAAATATTAATTGTCCTAGTTAAAAAAAAATGGGGAAAAAAACATCTATTCCTCAAACCCCAAAATTCCTTGAGAAGTACAAGTCATTCACTCCTAGGAATACTTTTTTTTTAATTTTTAAAAATTTTATAAGCATAACTTTTTTTTGACAGTACATATGAATGGGTAATTTTTAAAAAACATTATCCCTTGTTATAAAAAAAATTACTCATGCATATATACTGTCAAAAAATTATAAATTTAAAAAATAATAATAATAATAAAAATAAAAAACATTATCCCTTGCACTCACTTCTGTTCCGAATTTTCCCCTCCTTCCCTCCATCCTCTCCCCTAGATGGCAGGCAGTCCCATACATGTTAAATATATTATAGTATATCCTAGATACAATATATATGTATGTAGGATCGAACAGTTCTCTTGTTGCACAGGGAGAATTGGATTCAGAAGGTAAAAATAACCTGGGAAAAAAAACAAAAGTGCAAACAGTTTACACTCATTTCCCAGAGTTCCTTCTCTGGGTGGAGCTGATTCTGTCACTCATTGATCAATTGGAACTGAATTAGATCTTCTTCTCTTTGTTGAAGATATCCACTTCCATCAGAATACATCTTCATACAGTATTGTTATTCAATTGTACAATGATCTTCTGGTTTTGTTCATTTCACTCAGCATCAGTTCACATAAGTCTCTCCTAGCCTCTCTGTATTCATCCTGCTGATCGATTCTTATAGAACAATAACATCCCATAGCATTCATATACCATAATTTATTCATTCTCCAACTGATGTGCATCCATTCATTTTCCAGTTTCTAGCCACTACAAAAAGGGTTGCCACAAATATTTTGGCACATACAGGTCCCTTTCCCTTCTTTAAGATCTCTTTGGGATATAAGCCCAATAGTAGCACTGCTGGATCAAAGGGTATGCAGTTTGATAACTTTTGGAGCATAATTCCAGATTGCTCTCCAGAATGGTTGGATTCTTTCACAACTCCACCAATGATGTATCAGTGTGCCAGTTTTCCCATATCCCCTCCAACATTCATCATTATTTTTTCCTGTCATCTTAGCCAATCTGACAGGTGAGTAGTGGTATCTCAGTGTTGTCTTAATTTGCATTTCTCTGATCAATAGTGATTTGGAACACTTTCATATGAGTGGAAATAGTTTCAATTTCACCATCTGAAAATTATCTATTCATATCCTTTGACCATTTATCAACTGGAGAATGGCTTGATTTCTTATAAATTAGAGTCAGTTTTCTATATATTTTGGAAATAAGGCCTTTATCAGAACCTTTAACTGTAAAAATGTCTTCCCAGTTTGTTACTTCCCTTCTAATCTTGTTTGCATTAGTTTTGTTTGTACAAAACCTTTTTTTATTTGATGTAATCAAAATTTTCTATTTTGTGATCAATAATGATCTCTAGTTCTCCTTTGGTCACAAGGAATACCACTTCTGATGGAGAAGTTTCCATGGCATCTAGTCAGTTAACATGGCCTCCTGTCACTTTCCCAACCATCACAATATCATGTTGTGGCATATGCTCCCTACAATTTAACATTCCTCTTTATATGTTATCTACTCCCCAATTAAAATACAAATTCCTTGAAGACAGGACCTCTTTGGACATCAGTTTCCTCATCTAGAAAACAAGAAATGAAATAAGATGATCTTTAAGGTTCCTTTCTGATTTAGAATAATTTTTGTCAATGCAATCCTGGCGTTTAAGAAAACTGGTGTTCGTACATACCCTTTGATCCAGCAGTGTCTCTACTGGACCTGTATCCTAAAGAGATCATAAAAAAAGGAAAAAGGACCTACGTGAACAAAAATGGTTGTAATGATGGGGGTGTGAAACCGTGTTCCCTTTCGATCTGTAAAATTAACACTCTGAAATTCTGTCCCCTTTGATTCCTGATCACTCCCACCCCTCCCAGACTCCAGAGACTCTATGAGAGCATATCCTCCTAGCTGGACTTTTCTAACAAATCATTCCATTGATGCAGACCCTTTTCAGGAAATTCCAGAAGCCTTCAAAAAGTGATTTCCATTCAATTGGAGATCTAGGCCTGAGGACTTTGGCTTTCTTTTCAAGCTGAAACCTGAGCCTGAGATATTCTATAAAGGATATTTCTAAACTCAACTTCTTTGCAGAATGTCCAAAGTAGCATGCTTTGCCTCTATGGCATAGCTGTCAGGACCTTGCCCACTGTGAAGACATTCTCTTCTCAGCGAAAACTTTTATTATTTCTCTACCAGGACTTTGCCACTAAAGAAGTCAGTCTTTCTAGCAAAGCTGGTTTCTCATCCAACAATAAACTTCCCTTTTTTGCCACTTAATATTTCAGGTTTGTGAACCTGCACCAACCACAACTCTCGCTTTGCCACTAGAACCCCATCAGTAGCAGCATTTTTTGTAGTGGCAAGGCACTAGAAACTTAGTGGATGCCCATCAGCTGGGGAATGCCTGAATAAGTTATGGTATATGAATGTTGTAGATTATTGTTCTATAAGAAATGATCAACAGAATGATTTCAGAAAATCCTGGATTTACATGAACTGATGCTAAGTGAAGTGAGTACAACCAAGAGAACACTGTACTTAGCAACAAGATTATGTGATGGACATGACTCTTTTCAACAATGAGGTGATTCAGGCCAGTTCCAATAGACTTGTAGAGAAAGGTATCTGCATCCAGGAAGAGGACTGTGGGAACTGAATTGTAAATCAAACATAGTATAAAAAGGGAAGGACAGAAGGAAGGAAGGAAGGAAGGAGGGAGGGAAGGGAGGAAGGAGAAAAGGAAAGAAAGGAAGAAAAAGAAAGGAAATTGATGTGTTGCCATTCTGTTTAGTTTTTATGTGATGGTATACAAATTACATGTTTTCATTCTGTGACACCAATGACCACATTATGGTTCTATTAGCACAAAGCTGATTCAGAACTGATTTCCCTATTTTTAATAAGTTATGTCAGTTAAGTGCTGGATTGCATGCTATACATGTGTTTCATTGTTCTCTTTTGTTGATTTTTTAATTCTGTAGTTTCTAAAAATGTATTATTACTTGAAGCAAATATGCAAAGGTTGTAGTTTTTTTGCAAGCACAATTCATTATTAAAGAAACTAGATGAAATCAAAGTCAAGGATCGGCTGTACAAAAAGCCAATAGAAAATGTGTTTTAAAACAATAAAAAAAAAAAAAAAGGCCAAGAACTGAGAAACTATTGCTGTGAAACAGACTAAGTATTCCTTAGAAAAGAAGCAAAGACCTTCAGAATGGCCTAGCAGCTTACATGACAGGATTCTTCTAAATAGATCAGGGCAACTGGCGAAACTGGGGAGCTCTTTCTGGGTTGAAGCATGAATTCCTAAGTTTAAATCCAGTCTCATACATTTACAATGACTGGAAAAGTAATTTAACCTCTCTTTGCCTGTTTCCTCAAATGTAAAATGAGAATATTTAGTAGCACCTACCTCAAAGGGTTGCTGTGAGGACCAAATGAGTTAATATTTTTAAGAGCCCTTCACACAATACTTTGCTATATAGGTGCTATATATTCATGCTTAATTCCTTTCCCCTTTATGGCTGAAAATATGACACCCATTTTAAAAAAAAAAAAAAAGCAATTGTTAATTGTTACTATGAAGAAAAAATACCAGTAGCAGGCAAAGCAATAAAAAGATCATTTTTTAAATTATAAAACAAAATCAAAAAGATAATTGTTACTGAAGTTCATTTTTTCATTCAAGACTATACCAAAACCAAAGTATACCTGTAAAACCTAAGCATAATCAACAGACTATAAAACTTTCTCTAAAGAAAATTCTGTAGCCTCTTTTTTAAAAACTTCCAGGATCTCTGGAAATCTTGCCTTCACTGAGGTAATAATGAATTTTGATAAAATATATTGATAATACTGAAAAGTTCTGGAATTTACAGAAATTCACAATGGGAGGCAGAATACTGAAACAAGCCATAAATCATGAAAGGCTAAGAAATGTATCTAAAGGATAGAGATAAATATGCATCTCTGATGGCCTGGGAATTCATCTGCCTTAAACTCCAAAGAAAATCTATGTTTTTTTTTTAATTTGTCCATCTTCTGAATTCATTTATTTAACACCTTGTGCCTCAATGTCAAATTGTGTAAAATTTTGTCATGGACAAGTTTCACATTTATTTTATTAACATGTAAAAGGTTCTTACATTTACTTACTATAGATTAAGGCAATTAGGTAGTACAGTACATACAGCAGTACAGAACCTAGAGCTGAGTTAAAATTTGGTCTCAGCTATTTGCTAGCTGTGAGAGCCTAGACTTAACCTGTTTGCTTCAACTATAAAATGATAAAATGGGGGCAAATAAGAACACATAGTCCATAGGGTCATTGTGATAATTAAATGAGATAGTATTTGTACTTAGCACAGTGACTGACACAGTTGCCATATAAATTGTTTCTTTAGCCTTATCCTTCCTTCCTCAATAAAAATAAAAATAAAATTCCTCAATTAATTTGCACATCACAGTAGCCATAAATCTGGGGGTTTCAACTACGAATAAAATATGGAAGTATAGTTAAGATGTTCTGAAATAGCTACCACAGCTGAATTTCTGCAACTCTCTTTCCCACTTAACCGCTCTAGATGTTTTAAAAAAAAAAAAAAAAAAAAAATTGCTGAAACTTCCAGAGATATCTTGGGGTTTACTAGTTAGATTTCTTTCTAAAAGATCATGCTTGACAATTCCAACAGATTTGTGATAAAGAGAATCATCCAACTCTGAGATACCACTACACACCTGTCAGATTGGCTAAAATGACAGGGAAAGATAATGTGCAATGTTGGAGGGGATGTAGGAAAACAAGGACACTAATACACTATTGATGGAATTGTGAATACATCCAACCATTCTGGAGAGCAATTTGTAACTATGCTCAAAAAGTTATCAAACTGTGCATACCCTTTGACCAGCAGTATTACTACTGAGCTTATATCCCCCAAAGAGATTTTAAAGAAGGGAAAGAGACCTGTATATGCAAGAATGTTTGTGGCAACCCTCTTTGTAGTGGCCACAAACTGGAAACTGAGTGGATGCCCATCAATTGGAGAATGGCTAAATAAATTGTAGTATATGAATATTATGGAATATTATTGTTTTGTAAGAAATGACCAACAGGATGATTACAGAAAGGTCTAGAGAGACTTACATGAACTGCTGCTGAGTGAAATGAGCAGGACCAAGAGATCATTATATACTTCAACAACAATACTTTATGATGATCAATTCTGATAGAAGTGGCCCTCTTCAACAATAAGATAAACCAAATCAGTTCCAATAGAGCAGTAATGAACTGAACCAGCTACACCCAGAGAAAGAACTCTGGGATATGACTATGAACCACTACACAGAATTCCCAATCCCTCTATTTTTGTCCACCTGCATTTTTTATTTCTTTCACCAGGCTAATTGTACACTTTCAAAGTCTGATTCTTTTTGTACAACAAAATAACTGTTTGGACATATATACACATATTGTATTTAATTTATACTTTAACATATTTAACATGTATTGGTCAACCTGCCATCTGGGGGAAGGAAGGGAAAAATTGGAACAAAAGGTTTGGCAATTGTCAATGCTGTAAAATTACCCATGCATATATCTGGTAAATAAAAAGCTATTAAAGACAACAACAAACAAACAAACAAATAAATAAAGTGAATGAATAAATAATAAAATAAATAAATGAATGAACAAATAAAAGAGGGTCATCTACATCCAGAAAGAGGTCTGGGGGGACTGAATGTGGATAAAACAGTATTTTCACCTTTTTGTTTGTTAGCACTTTTTTTCTCTCATTTTTTTCCCTTTATCTGATTTTTCTTGTGCAGCATGATAAATGTGAAAATGTGTGTGAAAAAATTGCACATGTTTAACATACTGGATTACTTGCTTTCTAGGGGAGGGGGTAAGAAGAAGGGAGGAAAAAAAATTGGAACACAAGGTTTTGCAAGGGTGAATGTTGAAAACTATCTTTGCATATATTTTGAAAATAAAAAGTTATTATCCCCCCACCCAGGCTGGGATTAAGTGACTTGCCCAGGGTCACACAGCTAGGAAGTGTTAAGTTTCTGAGACCAAATTTGAACTCTGGTCCTCCTGAATTTAAGGCTGGTGCTCTATTCACTTGGACACCTAGCTGCCCCTAAAAAAGCTATTATTTCAAAAAGCTAAAAGATCATGCCTGAAACACAAATCATTTAGGCTCTCATTGAATGGCCAACAGGGCACAGTTTGGGCCCATAATGGCTCAGAATAAATGTAAACAGCAATTGTTTATATTTTGGCCAGAAACCAGGAAGGTCTTCTCCTCCCAGATTGATTTTTTTTTTCTGACTAGGTAAAAGAAACCATTCTTTACCTCATTTCTTACCTACCCTTAAACACTGATTGAACTTGGACTTAGACAAAGTGAGACCTGGTAAAAAGGCCAAGGTCTCCCATTGCATCTGTGGCTATCTCCAGTTGTCCTGATCTGTATTTTGCCAGATGATTCTGGAAGAGAAAATGAAGCTGATAAGGGCACAGCCCTCCATCATTTAAATTCAACTCACTTGCTTTTCATAGCATCATTTCCCTGATGTCATGGTCCTCCTTTCAGAATGAAGGACAAATAAAACAGAGTATAAGAAGAGTCAGGATGAAATGAGTCTTAATCCCGCCTCTGGCACTTGTTTGTGACCTTAGGAAAGGAACCTAAACTCTTATACACAATTTCCATAAGTGCAAAATGGGGGATAATAGCATTTACCTCTTAAGTGCTGTGGTAAGGATCAAATGAAATACTATAAATAAGGTGCTTTATAAACCTTAAAACATCTAAATAATCGCTAGTGTCATTACTGAAAGTAACTAGATGTCACAGTTGATAAAAGCCGTCCTTTGGCCTCAAATTTGTCTTTGCATCCTTTTAGCTTCTATCTGCTCTATCACTTTAAAAAAATTTCCACATTCTCTTTTTATCTATGTTTACATAGGTATTGCAATCATCTATCTTAGATTTTCCACAGAAGAAATTTAAAAGTACTAAGTTACATTCAAAAATGAGGAGGTGGGGATGTTGACACATTATATTTTTCTTAGAATCTGTTGGTTCACAAATATGATCAAAAAATTAAAAGGCACTCCCCATAATTAGACAAGAAATATGATATTTAGACTTTTATATCTCTCTTTCAACTGTTGTTTGTCTTTTTCAGCAGTAGAGCTGAGGAATATGTTTTTAGTTTGGGTCTACAGACAGACAGACAGACCCCCTTGTAGCTCTGAATAAATTTCAGAGGATCCCTTGAAGTTAGGAGTTAAATTATTTTCACTAACCTTTAAAAGACATTTAATATTTTCTTCAATTATTTAAAACATTTTCCAAAATATGGTCAAGGAGGTCCATGATAATAAAGGTTCAGAAGCCCTGCCCTACAAGAAACAAGACTGATCTCTCCCAATACAGTTCCATACTAACATAGTAAACTACATTTAGCTATCTATTCTTATCCCACAATGGGGCATGTTAAAAATATGATTAGAAAAGAAATTAAAAGTGATTCTTAGTTCCCTTTTTTGTATTCCACTCAATGAAGAGAAAATGTAAAAATCACAGTTTGGAAGAGATGAAAGGAACTTTTTATTTGTAGATAAGGGAAAGGTAGATGGCACACTGGACAGAGAACTCCAAAGATGGAGTCAGGAAAACTTGAGTTCAAATTCAATCTTAACTAGCTGTGTGACCCTATACAGATCACTCAATCTCTGTGTGCCTGCCTCAGTTTCTTTATTTGTAAAATGGGGAATAATAAAAGTACCTCACAGGGTTATGGTGAAGATGAAATGAGTTAATATTTGTAAAGCATTTAGTACAATATCTGGCATGTAGTAATCACTATATAAATGTTACTTGTTACTTTATTTCCAAACAAGTCAAAGGAATTCTAAGAATCAATATCCCCTATTCCTTTAAATGGTACCATTAGTAATGTTATTTTTTAAAAAAATTATTTTTTAACTAATTTTATTCTAAGCATTCTACAATTTTTCTTTTTCTTTTAAAATGAAGGGCTCAATCACTAGTTTGTGATCCATTCATCTATATCATTCATATTGCAGATTATGCAGTATTTTGTGTCATTTTTTATAAAGTTGTTTAAACTGCTAACTCACACATTTATGTAATTTTTCATATTTCTTGCCTCCAACTAAATTAAACTTTTTGAGGCTAAGGATCTCTGGTATATAAGGATACCATTTCTGATATCACCCACTATATTTAAGACAATACATTAAATATATTAGAGACATCTAAAATCTGTTGATCCTCTATTACCAAATAAACATTTTAATTTCCACGGTACTATTCCAAAAGACTTGTGATGGAGAGAGCCATCTGCATCCAGAGAGAGGAATATAGGGATTGAATATGGATCACAACTTAATATTTTCACCATTTTTGTTGTTGCTTGCTTGTTTGTTTTTTTCTTTCTCATTTTTTTTCCCCTTTGATCTGATTATTCTTGGGAAAATATGTTTAAAAGAATTGCATGTTTAGCCTTTATTGGATCATTTGCTGTCTGAGGGAGGGAGAAAAATTTGGAACACAAGGTTTTTCAAGGGTAAATGTTGAAAACCATTTTTGAATGTATCTTGAAAAATAAAAAACTACTATCATAAAGTAAAAATTTCCATGGTACTGTTTTTTAAATATTTTTACATTGACTATACTTTGTCCAGAATCTCCTGTTGTGTTCCCACAAGGAGAGCTGTCCTTTAAAATTAATAATAAGAGAGAATTTAATAAAATTCCAACCATGCGAAATAATAGGGGAGGAATGTTTTCAAATTTGTTCTCTGGAACTATCTTAACAATTACATTCTAATGTTACTTTGTTTCCTTTACAAACTCACATTAAAAATAAACAGCTTCGGGGCAGCTAGGTGGCGCAGTGGATAGAGCACCAGGGCCGAATTCAGGAAGACCTGAGTTCAAATCTGGTCTCAGACAATTAACACTTCCTAGCTGTGTGACCCTGGGCAAGTCACTTAACCCCAGGAAAAAATAAAAAATAAAATATAAACACCTTCAAAAGTATAGAGAACCTTTTTCAGTCACTAAAATGATCTCATTTCATTTTCTCCTTAGGTTAGTTTTAATAGAGCATTATTTAGTTGAGAATACTAAATTTACTGGTTATCTATCATTACCATTAACAAAATATATGTAAAGGAAATTTTTAAATCTATACTTGGAGGAGAAAAATCCTAATTAGATATTCCAACAGGGAGCCTATCCATCCCTGTTTGACTAGTGTTTGCCTTCTCTTATGAAAAGGGAGTGAGACCAAGAAAAAGTTCCATATAAAAATAAACTTAACTCTTCAGACACACAAAAAGCAAAAAGTTAAAGTACACAGTAATGTAGAGGCAAGAGATGCCCAATTTTAGTCCTGGCTCTATCACTCACTAACTATAGAATTTTCTGAGTCTCAGCCTTCCTAAACCTTAAGTTTCATTACCTGTAATAAGACTTGCTTTATTCTTATAGGGCTGTCGTTATAATCAATTAAATAAAAGTATAACACCCAGTAACAATAAGTTAATATGAGCTATTAATTAAAATTAAAATCTTAGTATCTACCACTAAATTTCTAAAAGCTGTATTTTTAAAAGAAACCTCATCTAGTCTCTTTTATAGAAAAGAAAACTGAGGCTCAAGAACGTTAAATGTCTTCTGCAAGACTGTACAAGTAGCCTGTACTTTAGAGAGGATTTGAATTTATATTCTGGTTTCCAATGACCTTTCCATTGTATTGTCTAATAATACTCTGAAAGTAAGTATAATGCTTCTCACATAAAACTTTCCAAAAAAAAAAAAAAAATGCCCCCAATACAACTTCTTTAATGGGTGCCATTTCATAGAAAAATTTGATAAAATAACTATTTTTAACAAAATACAAAAAAATTCTAATCCTTTGTTAATTTGTCCTTAACAAAGGAATTTGCTCATTTCATTTGCCTAGTAAACAAATAAGTAATAATAGCTTTAAGTACAGTGACAAATTTCAAGTTTCAGAACATTTTAACTAAATTTGTACTTAACTCTGACAAATATATAGCAACTAGAAATGACTAACAAAAAAGTGAAGATAGAACTTCAAGAACTTTTAGTTGCAGTTCATTTCTTAAAGCATGATTATATATAATCTCCTTCCCCGATAAACTCCACAATTTATTATTCTAAAGCAATTTTAGTGCAGTAGATAGCTTATTGTATCTGGACCATTTGTGTTCGTTAATCTAAGCAGGTTACTTAGCTTCTTACTCTTAGTTTATGTATCTATAAAGTAGGAAAAATAACAGCAGCTATCAGGGATGTTCTAATAATAAAATGAAATAATTGTAAAGTACCATGCAAACCAACCTAAAAATGCTATATAAATACTAGCCATTAGTACTACAGAGAATGCTCTATGCTTGGTTAAAAAGGTTGTGTATGGACTGTGAGGAAGGATTTTTGGGGTGAGGGTAACAAGTTAATGTAATAATCACCTTTATTAGAATGCCAAAAAGCAAGTGTCACTTTACACAATAAGTTGGTCACCATATACTTTAAAGTCTGGGAGAGCGGAGTTATTTGGAAAAACAAAACACAGAACAAAGGGAACATTACATGAAAAGTTCCTGACATCTAAAAGCTTACAGAGTGAAGATTGTATAAAAACTCACAAAACACAAAATAATACCGTAAAAACTCATAAAACGGTGAGACTTGATTACAATCGAGCGTTTCTCCAAAGTGCTGGACGGGTATCTCTTAACGGTACCTGACCAGTAAGAACTGCAAAAAGCGCTCCAGGCTCTTAATAATATGCACATGCGTGTAGGCTGCCGCCGTGCCTTTTCTTCCCGCCCACCCCCACCCCCACCCAGTCCTCCTCACTAGGGTGTTACCAGCACGCACGCGCAGTGTTCAACGGACAGCCCGGAACCTGACAATTATGCTCCTCTCATCTAAGGTACTTGCCCCGAGAGATGAAGTAGCATTTCTAATCGCGGGGATGCATCCGTGTCGCAGAGGGCGCTGCAGCTACCACTAGGCCTGACTACTACCACAGTCACCTCCTCCTGGGGGACGAGGGGGATGGGAAGAGGAGCACTTGGCGGCCGCCACAGGCGACGTACACAACGAACCCGTTTTATAACTCCACACTGCCTGATCCACGAGGCCTATTATTGGAGGGCAGCGGCTTAACGAGTCCCAGCGTGTAACAGTTCTCTATCACTTACCCACTCTGGCTCCGGGACACCGTCACCGATGCGGTCCCTACAGCGTCTTCTCCACCCCCTTCACTCCTTCCACTTCTCGAACAAGACAAGATGGCGCCAGAGCGCTGTCACCCGGAAGCAAATGTTGACAACATCCGGTCTGTCTCACAAGCCATGTTAAATCCGCCGAGCACGAGGACACGTGACTTAGTCTCGGTTTGCTCTGTAGGACGCCTTGCTAGAAGCCGGTGTCCTGTCGCCCTGTTTTTCGTCATTTATATCGCCAGTCGGAATGTCTGAGGACGTACCCCCTTCTTGATCTCTTCGCCACGGCCTTTAATAGACGCTACATTTCATGCCCGCCTCTCCCATTATTAGTGTAGGCAGGTGCTTTTAGGCTTCCGAATCGGGGCGGAATGAGAGGAGTAGTTGCTATGGCCAGTTTCCTTCGGCAGAGGGAGCGGGGGAAGTCGGGAAGCTGCTCTACTGCTGTGGGGTCCCGGCCTGCCCTTCGGGCAATAGTCTATATGGTTCTAGAACTATGGACAGCTGCTTGGGTCAAGCATACCTCACAAAAGGGATTCCCAGGAAGTTCGGAGCAGAGGCTGAGAACTGCAGGGGAGACTCGTCCCCATGGGACTCAGCACGAGTTAATTTTCCTATAGGGCCACTCTGTGACGCCGTCCTCCGCTGACTCTAGGCCTTGGCGAAAAACTAACCCCCAAAAGGATTAGCACCTAAGAGTTTGGTTGCTTCTCGCTGACCCTAGTTAACCCTAATTGGGTTGTTTACGTCAATCTGAAGCAAGCTCAGCTCTGCCGCCACCTAGCGACAGAGCCCCTTGAGAAAGTGAAGTATCTAGCTCCACCGCAGCTCCTTTCTATCAGCTACTGACTGGAGTTGGACCTTTTAAACGAAATGGGCTTTGTAATATTAATACTTGAGAATTGGTTTGACCATATAGTACTTGAGTTTGAGCTACTTGGCTCCCTGTGCAGCGAGCAGAAGCAATGGGGAACAATGGAAAAAACTAGAGAATTGGATGTGAATTCTCTTACTTTGTGATCTTGACCAAGTGACTTAACCTCCCTGAACCTTGGCTACTTTTTTGTAAAATGAGAGGGGCACTAGCTACCTTTAAAGTCCTATCTCTAAATCTACAATCCCAAATCTAGTTCGGTTCACTGCAAGGAGAAAAAGAGCTGCTTCTAGTGTATTTTGGATTTGTTCACAATATCTGGAATCCAAAAGAAAATGTTTGGGAAAACAAATATTTGAAAGGAAAAAACTAAAAAATTCATTATTGCAGTTGGGGATGGTTTATATTCATTGGCAAGAATATCTATTTAATCCTTACATTATAATATACTTGTTGTACTCTGAAAAGTGAAACCCTTTCATCAAAATATTTAAAAGAAGTATGGATTGCCAAAACTTCCAAACTTAAATCTGAGTGCTTTTTTTTTTTTTTTTGCAATTCCTTCTTGTATTGAAGATATTGTATTCTATATGTAAGATATTTTTTAATTATGTGAAATGAATAAAATAATCATCCAATGTGAAATGAATCATGAATTATATTTTTGGAAATTCTCCTAAGGCATAAGGTAGAAACAGTACAAGCCAATCAGGAGAGAGGGATGCTTGATGGCACATAGCTCCAATTCTTGTTATGGGAGAGGTTGAGGCTGGTGGACTGTTTGAGCTTGGGAGTTCTAAACTATATTAGGACTAAAATAATCTTGATCTGCACCAAGTCCAGAATGATTATAGTAACTTTCCAGGAGCAAGGGGACACCAAGATGCTTAAGGAGGAGCAAACTCCCCCAGGTCAGAAGTGGCATATCAAAACTATTGATCAGTAGTGGGATTGGACTTGTGAGCAGCCAATGCACTTCCAGTAAAATAGGAAGACTTAAATCTCAAAAGAAGAAAAAAAGAGACAATCATGATACAATTATGATTTTGTACATTTTAAATCTTAAATTGAGCTGAGAAGAGCCTAAGCCAAAAAGTAGGGCTCCTGTTGTGACAATTTCTTACACTATTGGCAGCAAGAGCAACCATTAACCATAGTAATTAGGCTAACCTTTAGAGCAGCCCTCCTTTTTTATTCTACTGTAATAGCACATTCGTTAGAGTAGTAGGAAAATAATAGGGCCAAATTATGGAAGATCAATAGGTTGAAAAATTTGATCTTACTCAGCATGAGGAAATTATGAAAAAATTAAGGGGGGAATAGGAAGATTATTAGAATACAAGCTATGCTTTAGGATAACTAATCTGTTAATTATGTAGAGTACACTGAAGGAGGAAAAAAACTAGAGATAGGAATGCCAATTAATAAACTATTGCAGTAGTAGTAAAGAGGGAATGGGAGAAAGTAACATTCTTTGAAAAAAAAAATCTTTAAAAAGTCTAAAGAGGAAAAAAATTTAAATAGCTTTTTCTTTTTCTTTTTTTTTTTCTCCTGAGGCTGGGGTTAAGTGACTTGCCCAGGGTCACACAGCTAGGAAGTGTTAAGTGTCTGAGACCACATTTGAACTCGGGTCCTCCTGAATTCAGTGCTGGTGAGCTTTTTATTTTCAAAATACATGCAAACATAGTTTTCAGCATTTACCCTTGCAAAACCCTGTCTTCCCAAGTTTTTTCTCCCCATGCCCCCCTCCCCTAGACAGCAAGTAAAGCAATATATGTTAAACATGTTCAATTTATAAAGAGGAAAGCTTTACAAAATAAGGGCAGGCAATTTTAGCTAGCCTAAGACCTAGGAGGGTCAAAGGTCATATAATTATACACATCTGATGTGTTATCCAGAATAATCTCATTTTATAAATGAGGAAATTCAGAACCAGGGAAGTTAAGGGATTTGCCCAAAGCAACAAAAGTAATAAATGCTATATTTCTACTATACCATGCTACATTCTTGATATAAAAAAGTATTCATTTTCCAGATTAAAAAATTGAGTTCTTAAAAGATTATGTCTTGCCAGAGTTACTAAGAGAGACAAGATTTTTAATCAGGCCTCTGATTCTGAAATCCAGTGCTCTTTTCTATTGAACCACATGCCTCTGCTACCATACCCCCTCTTACCAAGTCATAGAGACTTGGAGAGCTAGAATGTGTATAGACATATATTTGTCAGAGCTACTAGGTTTCTACTTGCCTTTAAAGAACCTCTTCTCTAGATTTAGGCATGAACAAAGAGACAAACAAGGAAAATCCGTGTGTCTTCATGCCTGACACACCATGTGGTAAAGAGTAGCACAGGGTGCATTTTGTTCTACCAGCTTCTCTCTAGATTTTTGAGACACCAGTTATTCCTCTTTATTGCATCTGCTTTTCAGTCTCCTTCACTGGATCTTCATCCAGACCATGCAGGCTCTCTAATCATAGGTGACCCAGTGTTCCTGTCCTGGACCCACTTTTCCCTTTCTTGGTGAATATAAGCTACTGATGATTTCATCAATTCTTATGAACTTAATTACCATCTCTATGCTAATCTCAGATCTACCTATCCTACCCTAATCTTTCTGCTGAGCTCTAATCTCACATCTCCACTTGCCTTTCAGACATTTCAAATTGAATATCCGGAATCATAAACTCATTATGTCCAAAATCATTATTTTTCCTCTAAACCCTAACCTCTCCTGCCTTCTGTAATACTTTAGAGGGCAATTCCATCCTTCTCGGCCCTAAGGCTGGCAACCTAAATATCATCGTTGACACCTCAATATTTCTCACCTTCTATATCCAAACTTTTGTCAAGGATTATCAATTTCACCTTCACAGAATTTATTGAATCTATCACTTCTGTGTTCTGAGGCTGTTACCATTCTAGTAAAGGCCCTCATAACCTCATGCCTGTCCTATTACAATAGCTATTGGTAAGTTGCCTGCCTCAAATAACTCTCGACTTCAATCCATCCTTCATTCAGCAACCAAAGTGAACTTTTCTTTTTTTTTTTTAAATTTAATTTTTAAAAATTAATTTTATAATTATAACTTTTTTTTTGACAGTACATATGCATGGGTAATTTTTTACAACATTATCCCTAGTACTCACTTCTGTTCCGAATTTTCCCCTCCTTCTCTCCACCCCTTCCCCCACATGGCAAGCAGTCCCATACATGTTACATATGTTACAGTATATCCTAAGTAAAATATATATGTGCAGAACCGAATTTCTTGTTGCATAAGAAGTATTGGATTCAGAAGATAAAAATAATCTGGGAAGAAAAACAAAAATACAAACAGTTTATACTCATTTCCCAGAGTTCCTTCTCTGGGTGTAACTGATTCTGTCCATCATTGATCAATTGGAATAGGATTAGCTCTTCTCTATGTTGAAGATTTCCACTTCCATCAGAATACATCCTTATATAGTATTGTTGTTGAAGTATATAATGATCTCCTGCTTCAACTCATTTCACTCAGCATCAGTTGATGTCTCTCTAAGCCTCTCTGTATTCATCCTGTTGGTCATTTCTTACAGAACAATAAAATTCCATAACATTCATATACCATAATTTACCCAATCATTCTCCAATTTATGGGCATCCATTCATTTTCCAGTTTCTAGCCACTACAAAAAGGGCTGCCACAAATATTTTAGCACATTCAGGTCCCTTTCCCTTTTTTAATATTTCTTTGGGATATTAGCCCAGTAATAGTACTGCTGAATCAAAGGGTATGTATGCACAGTTTGATGACTTTTTGGACATAGTTCCAGATTGCTCTCCAGAATGGTTGGCATTCAAAATTCCACCAACAATGCATCAGTGTCGCAGTTTTCCCACATCCCCTCCAACATTCATCATTATTTTTTCCTGTCATCTTAACCAATATGACAGGTATGTAGTGTTATCTCAGAGTTGTCTTAATTTGCGTTTCTCTGATCAATAGTGATTTGGAACACTCTTTCATATGAATGAAAATAGTTTCAATTTCATCATCTGAAAATTGTCTGTTCATATCCTTTGACCATTTATCAATTAGAAAATGGTTGATTTCTTATAAATTAGAGTCAATTCTCTATATATTTTGGAAATGAGGCCTTTATCAGAACCTTTAACTATAAAAATGTTTTCCCAGTTTGTTACAAAGTGAATTTTTCTTAACTATAAGGTCTAACCATTTCACCCCCTACTAAGTAACCCCAGTGTCTCTTTTCTCCTCCAAGAGCAAATACAAAAACCCTCAATTTGGCTTTCAAAAACCTTCATGACCTATGTTATAGATCAGAACTTGAAACAAGGTGCTAATGGTTATGTACTTAGTTCACACCTTTACAGGAGTTCACACGTTAGTTCACACATTCTCACCTTTAGAGAGCATATATAAGGAGGAGTTCACAAACCCACTAAAGGACAAGCCCACTCTTGCACTTCCAGGAGATTCACAAGTCAGAAACCCACAAGCCCACTCTCTGGGAGGAGGAGTCAAGATTCATTCCATCTTCCACCTTTGTGCTGGATGGAGATTGAGAGGGAGCTAAAGGCTGTAGCTGAAAGAGACAAAGAACTAGTGGCAAGAGCTCTTGGAACCAAGGAGAGAGATAGGCCTCTACTAAAGCTAATCAAGCCCCAGGAAAAGATTAAAGATTTTGAAGGAGACAATAAAGGATCTGAACTTTAACTCCTGGCTGCATTTGAGGTGATTATTCAAACTGAACTGAAACTAAGGCAGCCTCCAGAAGCTCCCCAAGAAACCTGCTCCCAGAGAATGATTATATTTTAGAGAAGAGAACATTACATTTTGGCACCTGAATGTGGGACTAAGAACCTTCATTTGTGACCCAGAAATTAGGATGAGTATAACAAGGAAACTTTGTTAAAGAGCTAAAGTAGAATTTCAGCTGAAATGGGACAGATGTTTAGAAAACAGCTTTCTGTTTCTCTTCAAGGAAAATATGTAGAGAGCATTGTCAGGGTTATGAAAAGCCAAGGTTTGATTATAATTTGGGAGCAGATTTTTGAACTTTTAGAAACTGTACAGTACACATCTTCTTGACTCTCTATGGGAAAAGAATTGAATCTAGAAGAGTAGAAATTAGTAGGAGATCAACTTTGTCAATTCTACAATAAAAATGGACCTGACTCAATTTCCAAAGACACACTTAATACATATAATTTAATACTACTGGCTTTAGGAAAGTATATGTTATAGGAATAAGGAAAAAGAAGGAAGAGCAGGAGGGGGAGGTGCCAACTAAACTAGGTGAAAAGGATGAAGAATCAGATCACAATGGAGTTAAGTACAATTTTAAGTATGACACTTCACAACAGGAGCATTTCCTATCTCCTCCTCCCTCAATCCTTCATGAGTAGAGGAAGAAAGAGGAGGGGAAGAGGCAGTAACACAAGCAGAATCACCTATTAAGCAGCCTATGACAAGATTATAAAAAGCACTGGTCAAGGCAAAAAATGAAGGACAGGATCTTTCTGATTTTATAAATGCATACCCTGTGATTGAAGAGCTTGATTCTTTAGGTCAAAAATTAGAAGATACACTCCTTTTGATCTGGAAAAAATTAAGGATTTTAAAAAATGTTGTACTCTTAATGGGACTACACTGTCTTATGTTAAGATGTACTAGATAATTTGTCTTATGAAATCCTAATCCCTAGTGACTGGAAATCCATAGCAAGGACATGGTTAGAACTTGGACAAAACTAATTATGGCTTTCAGACTATCATGAATTGTGTAGGATTCAAGCCAGAAGCAATACACAAACAGGAGTTAATGTAAAAGTCATTTTTGACCAACTAGCAGATGAAGTTCAGTATGGAGAGAATTCAGCACAGATTAATTATCCCATAACAGTGTATGAGCAAATTTCTAAGGCTTCAATAAAAGTTTGGGGTTCTTTCCCAGAAAAAGATGAAGGTAAAGCCTTCATAAAAATAGAGCAATGTCCCAATGAACCCTTTGCCGATTTTGTGGGACATCTGCAAATAGCTGTCACAAGAACCATTGGAGAAAATACAGCTACAAAAATAATGACTAGACATCTGGCTAAGGAAAATGCCAATGAGATTTGCAAAATAATTATATGGGGACTACACAAAGATGCTCCATTAGAGGAAATAATAAGATCTTGTACCACAGTGGGCACAAATGCTTATTATACCCAGACTAAGATGAACATGGGAAGACAGGTTGCCTCTTGAGGCAAGGGACTTCTAGAGAAAATCGTCGATGTTTTCAGTGTGGAAAGATTGGACATCTGAGAGCCCTGTGTAGATATGGAGATAGAGTGAGAAGACATACTGAGAGAAGACCTAAAACCCCATGTCCAAAATTACACAAGAGCTTTCACTGGGCCTCAGAATGTAGATTAACTCAGGAAAGTGAGAGGCAGGACCCAGCCCCAAGATATCATACAAAAGACAGGTGGGGCATGATGGCAGCTGAGTTTACACCCAGAGAGTCTTTAGAAGGTCAGGACTCTGATGTGATTTATCAGCCAAAAAGCAATCACATGGCAGAAAACGATTACATGATCAACCAACAGAAAAGCAATCAGATAGCAAAAAGGGATTACATTTTGGGGGAATATAGGCCTTTTAAACCAACAGGGCAATGTCCAGTACAAACAGCTCCAATGTAATTGCCAGATGATGAGAAGAGATTTAGAAAGTGGTAAATAGAAGGGACTAGATAGGTTAACTGCCTGGGAAAGAGGGTTTGCTTGTATTTTTACAGACGGAGAAGGAAACGGATGGCAATGAGCACCTGGAGAAAGACAGAAAAGGAGAAAAACTTCAAAACAAAGGAGAAGACCTTAAAAAAAAAAACCAAACATCTGACACTGAAAGAGCATGGCTGATAATGAGACTGTTGCAGGACTTAAAAACCATCAGGAATCATTGGATTCCTTGAGATAAAAAATTGTTAATAAATACTGTTGCAGGACTTGAAAACTAGCAGGAATCACTGGATTCCCTAACACAAGATGAGATTGCAGAACTTGAAAACCAGCAGGAATCATTGGATTCCTTGAGATGAAAAATTGTTAATGAGACTATTACAGGACTTCAAAGCTTGCAGGAATTATTGGATTCCTGGCACATGAACTAATGGACAATAGATTCCTTTTGGACTATTTCTAGGACTTAAGGACATGTATAATTCCTTATGTTGATTCATATTATTTGTTTCATTACTATTAGCCTATGTTATATTGTTATGTGCATATGTAATTTATATAATTATGTATAATATATCCCATATTGATGGATTTATGTATACCTGTTTCAAGTGAGCCCCTTTCAGAAACCCACTAATTGATTTGATTTCCCATTTCCTTTGGTGTTTTCATGCCCCTTCCTGAGAAGCCAGGGAGGGTGTGATCACCTCCTTTTTATGGTGTTTTCAGTCCTTTTTTGAGCAGTCAGGAAAGGCATGATCACCTTCTTTTTCCGGGTTGTCACCTCCTTGAGAAGTCAGGGAGGTCATAACCACCTTATGTTCTAAATCAAAAGAAAGTGGGAGATGTTATGGGCCAGAACTTGAAACAAGGTGCTAATGGTTATGTACTTAGTTCACACCTTTACAGGAGTTCACACGTTAGTTCACACATACACACCTTTAGAGAGCATATATAAAGAGGAGTTCACAAACCCACTAAAGGACAAGCCCACTCTTGGACTTCCAGGAGATTCACAAGTCAGAAACCCACAAGCTCACTCTCTTGGAAGAGGAGTCAAGATTCATTCCATCTTCCACCTTTGTGCTGGATGGAGATTGGGAGGGAACTAGAGGCTGAAGCTGGAAGAGACAAAGAACTAGTGGCAAGAGTTCTTGGAACCAAGGAGAGAGATAGGCCTCTACTAAAGCTAATCAAGCCCCAGGGAAAGATTAAAGATTTTGAAGGAGATAATAAAGGATCTGAACTTTAACTCCTGGCTGCATTTGAGGTGATTATTGAAACTGAACTGAAACTAAGGCAGCCTCCAGAAGCTCCCCAAGAAACCTGCTCCCAGAGAACGATTATCTTTAGAGAAGAGAACATTACAGACTTAGTCTCCCAGTCTTCTCTCTACCCTATACTCTTCAATCTCATTTTACTTGCTGCTCCATGAACAAGACACTTCATCTCTCTGCTTCAGGCATTTTCTTTATCTGTCTTCCAGTTCCTGAAATGCTCTTCCTCCTTATTTCCACCTCCTAGAGAAGCAATGCAGTACTCAACTAAGCCTGAAGAAAAAACCTCAAGATCTAAGCCTAAAGGAAAAACCTCAAGATCCTTCAGGGGTCATTTCTGTTCCTTGAAAAGTCATTTGGGGTTGTGACCTAGGATATTGGATTGTGAATTATATGGGCTGTGTAGGAGGCTGAAACACTTTGAGATCCAGCCCCCCCTCAAAAAAAAAAAAAAAAAGCAATCATTAGATAGAATGGATTCAGATAGTGAAAAATAGGGGAAAAGAAGGAGGGGGGAGGAACAAAGATTTCATGAAGAAAATTCATAGCCCTTGAATGTAAGCAGAAAAATCAGCCAGGAAAATATTAACAGCAGAAAGAAATATGACATACAGAACTAGTAAATAAGTCTTAAGTGTCTTTGAATAAATACTGCAAAACAAAGCAAAATGATCCAATACTTGATAAGCCAAAACAGGCTATTCTTGAGTGATTTAAAAAGAAATGAGAATTATAATAGCAGAATTTGCATCCTATATAATAAAAAAAAATAATAGGCAGAATATAAAACCTAGAATCTGCAATGGCAATTCAAATCAAAGGAACAAAAATGAGAACAGTAGATTGGGAATGCAAATGGAAAAGTAAAAGAAAATATGCCTTACTATACAAGCAAGATATAATGACTCCGAGGAGATAAGATGCATAAAGACAAACAGAACCAAAGTCCTCCCAGAAAAAACAAAACAGAACACACACACCACACACACACACACACACACACACACACACAAATCCTTATCACCACACTGGCAGAAAATGATAGAAAGAATTGCTCAGAATTCTGAACCTTGAAAATGAAATATCAGTTGAAAAAATCCATAGAATAATGTACCCACATTTAATACCACATACTAAGATAAGATCAAAATGGGTCCAAGATTTAGGCATAAAGAACGAAATCATAAATAAATTGGAGGAACATGGGATGGCTTACCTCTCAGACTTGTGGAGGAGGAAGGAGTTTGTGTCCAAGGGAGAACTAGAGACCATTATTGATCACAAAATAGAAAATTTTGATTACACCAAATTAAAAAGTTTCTGCACAAACAAAACTAATGCAAACAAGATTAGAAGGGAAGTAACAAACTGGAAAGACATTTTTACAGTTAAAGGTTCTGATAAAGGCCTCATCTCCAAAATATACAGAGAATTGACTTTAATTTATAAGAAATCAAGCCATTCTCCAATTGATAAATGGTCAAAGGATATGAATAGACAATTTTCAGACGATGAAATTAAAACTATTTCCACTCATATGAAAGAGTGTTCCAAATCACTATTGATCAGAGAAATGCAAATTAAGACAACTCTGAGATACCACTACACACCTGTCAGATCGGCTAAGATGACAGGAACAAATAATGATGAATGTTGGAGGGGCTGTGGGAAAACTGGGACACTGATGCATTGTTGGTGGAGTTGTGAAAGAATCCAACCATTCTGGATAGCAATCTGGAATTATGTCCAAAAAGTTATCAAAATGTGCATACCCTTTGACCCGGCAGTGCTACTACTGGGCTTATATCCCAAGGAAATACTAAAGAAGGGAAAGGGACCTGTATGTGCCAAAATGTTTGTGGCAGCCCTTTTCATAGTGGCTAGAAACTGGAAAATGAATGGATGTCCATCAATTGGAGAATGGTTGGGTAAATTATGGTATATGAATGTTATGGAATATTATTGTTCTGTAAGAAATGACCAACAGGAGGAATACAGAGAGGCTTGGAGAGACTTATATCAACTGATGCTGAGTGAAACGAGCAGAATTAGGGGATCATTATACACTTCAACAATGATACTGTATGAGGATGTATTCTGATGGAAGTGGATATCTTCAACATAGAGAAGAGCTAATCCAATTCCAATTGATCAATGATGGACAGAATCAGCTACACCGAGAAAAGGAACACTGGGAAATGAGTGTAAACTGTGAGCATTGTTTTTTTGGTTTTGTTTTGTTTCTCTTCCCAGATTATTTTTACCTTGTGAATACAATCCTTCTTTTGCAACAACAACAACAACAAAATTCGGTTCTGCACATATATATTGTACCTAGCATATACTATAAGATATTTAATATGTATGGAAATGCCTGGCCATCTAGGGGAGGGGGTGGAGGGAAGGAGGGGAAAAACTCGGAACAGAAAGGAGTACAAGGGATAATGTTGTAAAAAAATTTTTTTTACCTATGCATATGTACTGTCAAAGAAAATGTTATAATTATAAAAATTAATAAAAAAAAGTTAAAAAAAAAAGAAAAATGCAAATTAAAACAATGCTGAAATACCACCTTACACCTATCTGATTGGCTAAGATGATAGGAAAAAATACTTATGAATTTTGGAGGGGATGTGGGAAACTTGAAACACTGATGCATTTTTGGTGAAGTTATGAACTGATCCAGCCACTCTGGAGAATAATTTGAAACTATATTTAAAAGGCTATCAGACTTGGCATATCCTTTGATCCAGCAATATCACTACTGGGTCTGTATTCCAAAGAGTTCATAAAAAAGGGAAAATGATTCACATGTGCAAAAAAGGTTTGTAGCAGCATTTTTGTGATGGCAAGGATTGAAAATTGAGTGGATGCCCATCAATTGGGGAATGGCTGAATAAGTTATAGTTTATGAATGTCATGGAATATTATTGTTGTATAAGAAATGATGAGCAGTATGAAAAGATGCTCCAAGTCATTATTAATCAGAGAAATCCAAATTAAGACAACTCTGAGATACCACTATACACCTGTCAGATTGGCTAGAATGACAGGGAAAGATAATGCAGAATTTTGGAGGAGATGTGGGAAAACAGGGACACTGATACATTGTTGGTAAAGTTGTGAATACATGCAGCCATTCTGGAGAGCAATCTGGAATTATGCCCAAAAAGTTATCAAATTGTGTATACCCTTTGATCCAGCAGTGCTATTACTGGGCTTATATCCCAAAGAGATCTTAAAGAAGGGAAAGGGACCTGTGTGTGCCAAAATGTTTGTGGCAGATCTTTTCGTAGTGGCTAGAAACTGGAAAATGAATGGATGTCCATCAATTGGAGAATGGTTGGGTAAATTATGGTATATGAAGGTTATGGAATATTATTGTTCTATAAGAATCGATCAGCAGGATGAATACAGAGAGTCTTGGAGAGATTTACATGAACTGATGCTGAGTGAAATGAGCAGAACCAGAAGATCACTATACACTTCAACAACAATACTGTATGAGGATGTATTCTGATGGAAGTGGAAATCTTCAACATAGAGAAGATCCAATTCAGTTCCAGTTGATCAATGATGGACAGAAACAACTACACCCAGAGAAGGAACAGTGGGAAAGGAGTGTAAAATGTTTGCACTATTGTCTTTCTACCCAGGTTACTTACACCTTCGGAATCCAATTCTTACCGTGCAACAAGAAATTTGGTTTTACACACATATATTGTATCTAGGATATACTGTAACACATTTATTATATATGGGATTGCCTGTCATCTAGGGGAGGGAGTAGAAGGAGGGAGGGAGGGGAAAATTTGGAAAAGTGAATACAAGGGATAATGCTGTAAAAAAAAAAAAAATACCCATGCATATGTACGTCAAAAAAAATTATAATTATAAAATTAATAAATAAAAAAAAAGAAAAGCAAGATTACCTTTGGACCAAATTCCCTAATTTCTTTCCTCAGCTGAAATCCCCAGTTTGGGTCTAAGGGCTGAATTTGAGAGTCTGCTATGGGTTTGGAGTAATAGAGTTGTAGTTTATCTTGTGTTCTTAAGGACAGCCCAGTATTCGGCCTTTGGCTCTGGCTATGCTGGAGCCTAACCCCTCCCACCCCCCCCTGCTTCTTATATGCTTCTAGGGTTTGTCTTTATTCCACACTGGATCCTTGCATAATTTCTGAAATCAGAAATGGCTTCTATTTTCACTCCTTCCATACATAGGAGTGTAACTAGCAAAACAAGCAAGTGATAACAGAAGCAAAAAGAATGCAGTTAGGTAATTTTCTTATCATCAGATAGTTGTTATACAAGAAAAATATTTTTTCTCATAAAATGAAGGAAATGGGCTTGGAATGTATAAAATGGTGGGCATGAAAGCAATAACAGAATTTATAATGGACTTAATGATGTGAATAGGTTTAAGAGAACTTTTTAGGGTCAGTAATTTATAAAGAACAATGATTAATTTTATTTTATTAAACACCTTGCAGGTGTGTGATAAACTAAACCAGCAGAAAATAGGAATGGGAAGGGACATTCTTATAGTTGTCATTTTGATCTATAGTGTGAGGAGGCCAAGTTTGGGTTTTCATGAGAAACCAACATCGTCTTTTTTAGGTTCAACAAGCAAAGCAAGGAAACCAAAAGCTGACAATGCTGTAATTTCGTATCTAACCAGTCCAGTTCAAGTGGCAGACAAAATACTGGTACCTATCTTCTATCACACTATATCCCTTAGTGACAGACCCCTGAGTATATTCAGGAGCAGAGATATCAAATATGAGGCCTCCCTAAATAAGTCAATATATAGCCAGCAGAGAAACAGCTCAGATTCCATCAGTATTAGTGCCTCTGCCAGTCTTCCTGCCCCAGCACAGGGAAACAATACTCAGATTCTGGCAAAGAAAGGTGGTCCCATAGATTGTCAATGTCCAGCTTGCAACAGAGGAAAATGGATCTCATGCCACGATATTGAGGTTCAGAAGGGATTCCTAAAGGTTGGGGGTTCCAATCAGTGTCACGGGGGTATCTTAAAAGGTATCTTAAAAGAATTTGCAGGTTTGAACCCCATCTCCAAGTCAAGGGGAAAAGCTTATTGTAATTGTAACACCAATTGAAACAGGCCAAGTTCCAAAACAATTTAGCAAAGAACCAAAAGTGAGAATGACGTAAAGTGTGTCCCCTTTAATCTTTTTTTTTTTTGCGGGGTGGCCTTGCTGTAAACTGTGCCTCCTTTGGGGGGAAGGGTAGGAAAGGAACGTTTCAGGGAAGGGTGCTCCGGACTCTAAAACCCTCCCAGCCTCTAGGAGGAGCCACACCCATTCATGAGGATAATTTCCAGGTAAGTAATCTCATTCAATTGGAAATCTCTCGGCCTGGGGCATGGTCAACTTCTCTATTATTGAATTGAAGATTAATCCCAGCTTGGGCCAGGGAAAACCAGATAAAACTGCAGGCCTGTCAATCCATCTCTGCTAATTCCTAATCAGAAGTTTGCCCCCTAAGAAAGCCTTTTCTTAGTGTACTATTTTGTTAGCCTAAATAAACCCATTCTTTGCTGTAGAGGGCTGAAACTCCAAAAAGGTGTGCTTGAATCAGACCAGAGCACTTAAGACCAATTACTATTCGATGTGAGATAATGACTCTATTAGCATATATTTGAATAATGGCTCTTCTCACCATTGGTGCCTGCTGAATGTTTGGTGTTAAAATGTAGGCAAGGGAGGGGAGAGGCCAGAGGCACTTGGCAGCAGGAAAAGTTGAAGAGAGGTTGGTGACTCTAGACTCCAGGATCCAGGATTCTGCTTGCCTGCCTCTTTTACTTCTCTCCCTAAAGACCAAAGACTTTTATCCTGACTCTGTATGTCCCTGAGGCCTGCAGGGAGCTAGCCCAGACTTTACACTTTGCAAGAAACCTCTCTCACCTGTATTCGTTGGGGTTTGTGAATTCTTTCTCAAAGCCTGCAAACGGCCAAGGGGATCCCATTGCTGTTAGGGGATCTCTCAGCCCTCAATTCTCATACCCCATCAAGAAGATAACTTTATAAGAAAAAGAGAGCAGGTGCTTCATGTCACTGATTGATAGGCCAATTTTATGGCTTAAAGGTAGAATTGAGGAGTGGTTTTAAGAGGTGGAGTTGAAAAGTGATTTGGTACATACCTCATTATTATTTTAGAAACTTTATTACTGACCAACAGATCTGACAGCTAACATTGTAGAACTACTGCACTTCGAAGGCCAAGTGGCACATTTCCCCTGGAAGCTGCACCCTACCAAGTACAATTGCTATGTCTGCAGCAGTGCTGCTTCTTGAAGGCAGAGGACATTGGAAATGTTCTCAGGTCCCAGAATAAGGAAAAGGAGCAGTGCTTAGACTCTGGAATAAAGGAACAGTGTTTACCTTGACAAGAGAGACAGCTGGTATCTGAGGTCTGTTTCCTCTATCCAGAGTTCTATCTCTTCCCCATTCCATTATCCCTTCCTCCTTCCCCCACCTTCAAGATCTAAGCATTGCTTTCTATTTACTAAAATTGTACTGGCTTTTAATATCCACCAGAACATTTTTTTAAAATTGTGTTCAAAATAACGATGAATGTTGGAGGGGCTGTGGGAAAACTGGGACACTGATGCATTGTTGGTGAAGTTGTGAAAGAATCCAACCATTCTGGAGAACAATCTGGAATTATGCCCAAAAAGTTATCAAAATGTGCATACCCTTTGACCCAGCATTGCTGTTATTGGGATTATATGTAAAATAAATAGTAAAGAAGGGAAAGGGACCTGTATGTGCCAAAATGTTTGTGGCAGATCTTTTCGTAGTGGCTAGAAACTGGAAGATGAATGGATGTTCATCAATTGGAGAATGGTTGGGTAAATTATGGTATATGAAGGTTATGGAATATTATTGTTCTGTAAGAAATGACCAACAGGAGGAATACAGAGAGGCTTGGAGAGACTTACATCAACTGATGCTGAGTGAAACAAGCAGAACCAGGAGATCATTATACACTTCAGCAGTGATACTGTATGAGGATGTATTCTGATGGAAGTGGATATCTTCAACATAGAGAAGAGCTAATCCCATTCCAATTGATCAATGATGGACAGAATCAGCTACATCCAGAAAAGGGACACTGGGAAATGAGTGTAAACTGAAAGCATTGGTTTTTTTTTTGTTGTTTGTTTGTTTGTTTTGGTTTTTTTTTTTGTTTTGTTTTGTTTCTTTTCCCAGATTATTTTTACCTTGTGAATACAATCCTTCCTTTGCAACAACAACAACAAAAAAATTCAGTTCTGCACATATATATTGTACCTAGCATATACTATAAGATATTTAATATGTATGGGAATGCCTGCCATCTAGGGGAGAGGGTGGAGGGAAGGAGAGGAAAAACTCTGAACAGAAGGGAGTACAAGGGATAATGTTGTTAAAAAAAAAAAAAAGAAAAGAAAAACTACCTATATATATGTACTGTCAAAGAAAATGTTATAATTATAAAAATTAATTTTAAAAAACTACTTATTCATATGTAATATGTGAGAAATTGTGATATATTAAATTTTAAATGTGGTAGTTTAATTAAAAATGATAGTTAAAAGACTTTGATATATTAAAAAAAATAAAAAAATAAAATAAAATTGTGTTCAAAGGAATATTAATTTCAATCGCTGAAACCTCACAAGATATTTTGTTTACAGGTTAGATTTTTTTTTCTCTTCCTTACTTATTCTATGATCAAAAATTTTTCTTAATTAACTCTTTTGACTTATGCAATTTCATTTATGATTTATGGAAAAAATCAGGCTTCCATAAAACCCATTGGAATTCAAATGGAACTATCTGGCCATGCTTTAAACCTAAACCACTCTGGCTCTCACAGATTACCTAACAACAGGTTTCAGCCCAGCCTCACTTGGTCATTGTTTGGTTTTGATGCTCAGAGTGAATATAAATTCCAATTGTTTCTGTTTTGGCCAGAAATCCAGAGGGTCTTCGCCTCCTAGATTGATTTTTTTTTTTTTTTGAGTAGGGAAAAAGAGGCATTCTTCACCATTTCTTACCCAGTCTTACTTACTGATTGCATATAGTCTCAGGCAAATTGAGATCCAGAAAGACCTTAAAAAGATCTCCCATTGCATCTGAGGCCATCTCCAGTTATCTTGATCTATACTTGCCACCAGACCAGATGGCTCTGGAGGAGAGGGAGAAAGAGAGAGAGAGAGAGAGAGAGAGAGAGAGAGAGAGAGAGAGAGAGAGAGAGAGAGAGAGAGAGAGAGAGAGGAAGAGAGACAGAGAGAGAGAGACAGAGAGAGAGACAGAGAGAGAGAGACAGAGAGAGACAGAGAGAGACAGAGACAGAGACAGACAGAGAGAGAGAGAGAGAGAGGAAGAGAGACAGACAGAGAGAGAGAGAGAAGAAGAGAGACAGAGAAAGAAGAGAAAGACAGAGACAGACAGAGAGAGAGAAAGGAGAGAGAGAAAGAGAAAGAAGAGACAGACAGAGAGAGAGACACACACAGAGAGAGACACAGAGAGAGAGAGAAGAGAGAGAGAGAGAGGAAGAGAGAGAAAGAGAAAGAAGAGACAGACAGAGAGAGACACACACACAGAGAGAGACACAGAGAGAGAGAGAAGAGAGAGAGAGAGAGGAAGAGAGAGAAAGAGAGAGAGAGAAGAGAGAGAGAGAGAGGAAGAGAGAGAAAGAGAGAGAGAAGAGAGAGAGAGAGGAAGAGAGAGAAAGAGACACAGAGACAGAGACAGAGACAGACAGAGAGAAAGAGAGAAAGGAGAGAGAGAAAGAGAGATAAAGAGAAGAAGAGAGAGAGATAGAGAAAGAAGAGAGAGACAGAGACAGACAGAGAGAGAAAGAGAAAGAAGAGACAGACAGAGAGAGAGAAAGAGAGAGAGAGAGAGAGAGAGAGAGAGAGAGAGAGAGAGAGAGAGAGAGAGAGAGAGAGAGAGAGAGAGATTGAGATTGGCATAATTCTGCCTCACTTAAATCCAATTCACTTGCAAGTCAAGATATCACCTTCCTGAAGTCTGGTCTACTTTGAGACCACCCATAAACAAAATGACAAATAACAAATTAAATGACAGGAAGGGGTTATGCCACAGTTCCCTTCTAATGGTCCTGCCTCACTTTTCCTGAATAGTTCTGCCTCAATTCCCCTGGTTGCAACACCCCCTCCCCTCCTAAATTATCCGGATGTTTGATCCAGATAAGGAGAAAGATCCTCTATCTTAGACATCATGACCCCAGACCTTCCCCTACTTATCAGAATGTCAGGTGCATCCCCCCACCCTGTCAGAACCGGATTGATAGTCCGTTCCAGCTCTCAGTGCTCTGACTCTGCCCCTGCCTCAGTCTATCCCAGTCGCTTGGAGCCTCAGTTTCTCTGGCTTTACGAGGTAAGGAAAGCTACATAGTTGTATGAAGTATAGAAAAGGTGTTTCTATACGCACTTGGCACCTGTTTTCTTTTGTTTATTCTTTCCTAGTCTATACAAATATAGATTCTGAATAGAGAGGATCCAAGTGACTATGATATATGTCATCAGAAGTCTCAATACACAAAAATTAATAGCCAGCAAGAGAGAAAAGTGCCTGCAGAAGTTGTCATGCAAGGATGACAGCATTTCATGGACTCTGGCTTTCTGTGATGTAGAGAAGTATTGGTTACAGACTCCAGAAAGACATCAGTCCTCTCAGCCTAGCAGAGAGATACTCCAAAAGGAAACCTTTCTATAAAGGGAAAACTGCTAGAAATCATGTGTCTCAATATCTTTGCATTTTTCAGTTTGAGTTTTGAGTCCACTTACCATAGCAATCTTATTAGGATGAGTGTAGTGAATAGGTGTGTGGGGGATGAGTGCTAGACCCCCTTCCCCAGTTAAATCAGAAATATCTTCAGGTACAAAAAGAAAGCATTTATTTAGTCCCTGCAAGTAGAGCTCCAAGCACACCTGAGAAACATCTCAGCTCCCAACATGTGCTGGTTGACCTGACAAGCTGAAAGCAGAACACCCTGTAAAATAGTAAAAGACTCAAGCCTTTTCATTGGATAGATTAAAAGTAACCATCCTTGACCAATGGTCACCAATGTTGTTTGTTTCCTGTGGGTCACATCACTTCCTGCCACTGATCTAGGGTCTTGGCCTTTAGTGATCTCTAGGCCTAGGGATCATGTGACTTCCTGCAACCTGGGCCCAAGACCTGATCTTTTGGCTCTGGGAATGGGGATCACATAACTTAGGCCTAGTCTCATAGATTTCTTGAGAAAGCTGCACCTGTCTATCTCACTCAGATGTATAATATTGATTTCCCTTATCCACTGATGCCTTTCACTTCCATTCTGTGGAAATACTCGACTAGTATCCCTTCCTAGAGTAGACTACAAGGGGTAAGTGTATGCTCCTGGTTTTGGAAAGAATGATTTTGTAACTTCTGGCATGATCTCTCAGTAAATCTTATTTGTAAAAGCTGGTAGAGGTCAATTGGTTCTGATTGATAATGAATATGTGAAGTCTTAAAAACAACTTTTTTTATCTAAAGGGAAATAGTAGTCATTTAACTTTTGGAACCAAATATGTGAGTTTAAGTTGAAAAAGAACCCAGAAGCATTAATTTTAAACTATTAATCCATTGTTAATTATTTTTTCATTTTCTTTTAAAGTTGTTGCCTTTATGAAAAAGGCCATCTGCATCATCCTGAGGGAGAAATATGGAGACTGAATGCTGATCAAAGTATACTATTTTCACCCTTTTTCTTTTTTTTCTTTTTCGTGTTTTTCCCTTTGGTTCTGATTTTTCTTAACATGACAAATATGAAAATTTGTTTTAAATGATTGTATCAGATTGCTTACTGTTGGAAAAGGAGGAAATAACAGGGAGGTAGAAAAATCGGGATTCAAAATCTTATAAAAATAAATGAAAAAACCATCTTCATAAGTAATTGGAAAAATAAAATACTATTGAGAGGAAAAAAAAATTGTTACCTTGTTTCTCTTCTGCAAAAGCTTCTCCCATTTCTGAAACTTTGTATTCCCAAATATTTCTATGTCTCTACTTCTTAAGAAATTCTCCATTTTGAGTGAGTGCTAAATTATGTATTTCCTGTTTGGATGTTTCAATCATGTCCAACTCTTCATGGTCCCATTAGAATTTTCTTGGAAAAGATACAGAATGGTTTGCCACTTCCTTCCGTAACTCATTTTACCAGTGAGTATCTGAGACAAGTTTAAATGACCAACAGCTAATGAAACCAGATTTGAACTCAGGAAGATGAGACTTTTCAAGAACTCCAGGCCCAGGATGAGAATGCCAGCTAGCTGCCTCTAAATTATGTACATTGTTATGTTCCTTAATTCTGTATTGCTATATCTGTTTTCTAACCTATTAAAGATTGTGTCTCTTAAATATGTATGTGTGTAGATATATGTATATATCTACACACATGTGTATATATGTATATATACATATATTTTGCTATTGTGCATCTTTGTTATAGGTTTTCTGCTTTGAAGAGAAGCATTTACTTTTTTTACCTTAGATTTTTGTTCTTCAGCCTTTCTCTTATTTGCTAGTCACTTTTTTCTGGTTTACTCTCTGCTTCCCCTCTACTGAGGCGATTATAATCTCATGCCTACATACCCTGCTGGTGGGTCTGTCTGCCTTAAGTCTCCCCCATTAAAGTCATTTTCCTAAAATTCTGATCTGATCATATGATTCTGATGAGGTCTTTAATGTCAGGTGTGGTTAGCAGAGGAATTGATCCCTGAGGCAGGCAGAAGAAGGCTCTGATTGATAGAGATCAGTTTGGCTCCATTGTCCTACCCTCTGGGGAGGCCTTCCAGTCTGAAATCCAACTTATGTCAAACTCCTAAGACCCACTCTCTGTAGAGGTCTTGAGCAATCTCATCTTGCCATGTTCTGTCAGAACACCTAATTATGTCTCTAAGGTTAAATTTTCCCTATAAAATCTACTTACAGGCCATCTCCTGGTTTCTGCCTTCCTTTGGATCAGTCCAACAATACTACCTTGTGTCTTTTCCATTCCTCTTACCTATATCACCATCTCTCCTAATTCCACTAATGCTTCCCAACCTCACTTCTCATATCTAACTAACTCTTTGGGAGTGTTATATCCCTTTCAGGAATTTGTCTTTCATATGCTCTCCCAATTCTATTTCTTATTTACCATTCCTGGTGTCTATTGTATCCCTTCATTTTGTCTATAACCTGTTCCCCTAAATATATCCACCTCTTGACAAAGAGAATGGCTATTGTGAATTTACATGACCAAACCCTTTGGTGCCTACCATCATCTGCTGCCTACATTACCTACATCATTTTCGTCCTCGAACCACATTATTGGTGCCAAACCCCACATCACAGACCACATCAATTCCTTCCCCTTATTGATAAACTCCAATAACTAACTCTTTATCACCTCCAGCATCAAAGAGCATCTGAAGCCTTTTATAACCTAACCCCCTCCTACCTTTAGAATCTTCTTATACCTCATTCTCCAAAACATATTTTTCTCACCAATGACACTGGCCATGTATAAAACACTCCATTTCTCAGTTCTGGGCATTCTCTCTTGCTGTTTCATGTCTGGAATGCTTTCCCTCAGTTCTACCTACTGACTTCCTTGAAACCCCAACTTAAATATCATCTTGCACAGGAAGCCTTTCCCAATCCCTCTTAATTCTAATACCTTTCCTCTTAATTATTTCTAAGATAAACTGGAGATAACAGAGAAAAGAAGTGGCATTAAGAAGACTGAGAGAGGCATCTTGTAGATTTTAGCTAAGATTTGAAGCCAGGGAAACCAGAAGCTCAAGAAGAGGGAGAGAGTTCAAGGCATAGGGGACAGCTAAAAATCTGGAGAGGGGAGAATCTATTTGGTATAAAAATCAGTAAGATCAATGTCATTGGATATCAGAGGACTAATAAGTACTAAGAAGTCTACAAATTTAGAAGGGAAGGCCAGTCCTGAGGAGTCAGAGGACTAAGGCCAGACTAGGTTTCCCTATAGCTTATCTGGAATCCAAAGGCTGTATGACCTCAGGATATTCACCATTCCTCTGTTCCATCTCTTGAGAACCGAATTATCTTTTTGATAACTAGGAAGCTAGAAAACAGTTCTCATGAGAAAGTTGCTTGTTATGACTGTGTCTAAAGATATAAAAACTTTTACCCTCAGATCAATAAAGGGAGATTGTTCTTTACCTCTCCCACCTGACCTGCGTGATTCTTTCTTTTTTCACACTCAGCCAGTATTAAATCATGGCCAACAGACATAGGCATCCCTGGTAAGCCACTCATGCAAGTGGCGCCTGAATAGGGACTTAAAAAGAAGGCTTCCCCCTTTTGAGTGGTTCTGGATGAAAAAAAGGCGTTCCAGTCATCTAGAGATGGTGGCTAGCAAAGCATAGTGATAATTTCTTCACATGTAGTTTTAGTTCACCAGGTTAAGTGGGCATTAAAGGAGAACACAAAATGCTTTTTGGTTTCTCCAATTTAAAGTGAAAGGAAGATCCACAAGTTGAGCAGCTCCCATAAAAATTTATTAAGACGAAGTACAACTTGTCAACAGAAAAGACAGAATGTTATTTGAAAGTGTTAAAACCTTTAGTAGGAAGAGACAGGAGATTATTAATCACTTCAGAATCGTTGGCTGAATTTTTAGACAGAGTAGAACAATGTTTATCCCGGACAAATGGGAAACAGTAGGTAAACAGTTGTTAATATTAATTAAAAACCAGAAGAGGTGCTTTTGGCCACAAAAGTAATTAAAATAGAAGCTTCCTGTGGCACTACAGAGAAGGAAGTAGTGGAAATGTTAAGGAATACAGAAATTTAAAATGAAGTATATGATAAAGAGAAGCTTCAAAGCCCCTTCTACACCACTAGTTCCTGAAAGTAGGGACCTGAGATTTAGGAGATGGGAAATAATAGGAAAACAGATGGGGCTCATCTGGGATTTTTAACTCCTTTCTTGGGGATCCAAACCTTAAAGCAGGTAGGTTTCTGGTAGTTGCAACTTTTGGTAGCTTTCATATTTGGCTCTGGATTTGGACTTTGCCTTGAAAAATGGAAGAATCCAAAGACACCTCATGGTAGTAAAATGGAAGCCCACCCCCCCACTTTTCCTCTTTCTGAAATCGGTAATCAAGAATCAAGGGAAGAAAACTGGGAGGATGCTTGCAGGATTATTTGAATATATCAGTCTTAAATCTATATGTAAAAGGTGAAAATAGAGTTCTGCGTGTGTCTGTGTGTGTATGTCTGCTTTGCATTCTGTGTTCTATGTTAAAAGTTAGCAAGCTTGTAAGAGATAAGAATTCAGCCTCTGTGTTGCAGGCTTAGAAAAATATCAGACTGAATTCTTGGAATTGGAATTCATTCAGAGTTGTAATTCTTTCCAAGTGGCTCAGAATGTATTGGTTTTTGATCATGATAAGGTAATTTGGGAGTTAATTTTGGGCTTCTCAAGATTAAGATAGCGCAAGAAAAGATAATTTTTTTCTCTTTCTCTCCTTCTGCCTCTGACTGACTGCAGCAGCTTTGCAGGAAAGAGGGAGAGAAGGGGAAAAATATATCTAATATAGTGAAATGAGAAATTTTAAGCATGTAAGAATGAGAAAAGCATAGATTGAAAGGGATTTGAAAGTTTGGAAACTTTTGAGAAAATGGAAGAGCAGTGTGCTGTCACTTTAAAAGCTCCTGTAAGAAAGGAGTCTATAACTTTGTCATCAGAATTTGAGTTTGTGAAATCATGCCAGGAAGAATCTCAAGATAAAAACCCACATGAATCAAAAATTGGCACTTAACTCTACTGATTTACTAAAGAAAAGAAGTTTGAATGGAATATCTAGGTAGATTTTAGGACATTTCACAAACTAAAGTATTGGTTAATTTTAAAATAATTTTAAATTGGTATGTGTGTTAAAATTGGAAACTTAACACAATGGTAGCATGTTTAATAAATTAAACAAATGACATCTCCAACTCATGGCTTTTCATTGTTAAATCATCTATCAACCATATACATTATCCCAAGTAATGTCTTTAATTTTTCAGAATGAAGAATGGAAAGGTTTTATTTCTACTTACAGTGGTAAGATAAATAATCATAGACTCTATAAAATTACTCACCTTTTTTGAAAAATATCTATGGATATTCTCAAAGATAATAAAGAACTGTCCTATTGATTCTATATTTACTGCATAGAATCGATGGCTCCAGTTCAGGGAAATCAGGATACTATATAGATAAGAAATATGTCTTACAAACTCATTACAGTTCAGCAGAAAAGGTTGAAATCTTAGTAATAATTCTCCTCCTTAAAGATGTTATAAACACCTCAACATTTTTAAGGGAGCAGTAAGTATACAGTGTATCTTTTACCATTGTTTAAAGTGATTCTGAGAATAGTAGTCTTTGCCTTTGTCCCTTTGAACATAGTTAATAACTGAACATGTTTTTACTATAGACTATAATTTGGAATTATCTTTATATATTTCTAAGCAAAACTATTTGTGTAATGTTGGACTTAAAACCATCTACTCAGATATCAAAATAAGCCGTGAACTTTCGGGGATGAATCTTTTACTGTTATCAATGCAATATTAAAATGTGTGATCCTTGAGAGCTAAATCCACCTGAATCTTTAATTGGTGAAATTTCTTGAGATTATAATTAATATTGTTTGGAATTTTGATTCAAGTTGATTGTCTGATAGATTAGTAAGTCAGTAATCCACCATCCAAGAGGCCCTTCATCCATTAGACATATGGCAGATGGATGTCATTATTCATATTTTGGGCATCTTCACCATATATATGTGACCATCAATACCTCCTCAGGGTTTACTATGGCTATCTCCCAATCCGGAGAATCTGCCAACCATATTATTGATCATTTATAATCTGTTTTTAGTATTTTTCACATTCTGAGATGCCTTAAAACTGACAAAGGTCCTACCGATCCTATTAAGAACTTTATACAATTTTGTTTCACTTATAATATAACTCATTCTACTGGCCTCCCGTATAGGATAAGCTATTGTCAAAAGATGCAATAAAAATATTAAGATTCACCTTGACAAACAGAAAAAAGGGGAATATAGAATAGCATAAGAAGATTGGATCAGGTAATATATATCATAAATTTTTGGCATTAGACGATCAAGGACATACTTCTGCACAAAAACATTTTGCAAGACAACAGAATAGGTTGTTTGACAAACAACCAGATGTCATGGTAATATGGAAGGATCCCAAAACAGGTAATTGTGTTGGTCCAGTAAAATTATTAATATGGACTCAGGATTATGATTATGTTCTTCCAGAAAATGCAGAACCATTTTCCTGAGAAAAACATCGGCATATGTCAACACACTAGCCATGAGGATGAAGACCCTGAGTAACTGTGGCGTCCTTCAAGAAGGGACAGGCAGAAGAGCAAAACAAGACCACGGTGGAAAACGGGTGCTAGTATACTAATTTGTCTCCTCACAATGATATCTATCATGGGGGCTTATGGGATGGAGAAACTATTACATTGGACTTGCATGCCTTACCCACCTTGGATTAAACCTGTCACTTGATATGACAATTTGGTCCAGATAACTGTAAATGATACTGATTACCCTGCAGGTAAAGTGCAAACTTACATATTGTAAATATAAATAAGACTTATTTAGCAATAAGAGCCCCTGTATGTTTTTCTAGTATCAATTTGACAAGTGATGGGAAACAGAACAACATGGGCCATAGTCTTTTTCCTAAAAACAAGACAGCACAAATTTTGAATATGTGCAGTGGTGGTCAGTGCAGAAATTGTTTTTATAATACTCACACTAGAAAAATCATGTCTATGTCACAAATTCCTAGACCTCCTTATCATACTTGCTCTCTCACTAATAATGTTACATGGCACTATTTTGCACATTGGGGAAAATGTATTGTTCATCTTAATCAAATCTGTAGGGATTGGGGGAGGGGAGGATTACATTGTTTGTATGGTCTGACACTTCAGGTGATGTATCTATAGATTCTCTCACAGAGAACACAATTATAACAGAATCAGGAAAGGTATTTGAAGATCTTTGGAGAGTTATGGCAGCATTAGGTCCTATAATTACTCAGAAACAAGTTTGGGAACAGTTATTTAGTTCCAAAGTTCATTATGTACAAGCCTGTATTGAAAACCCTTAAATGTTTCTTTATGGCAACTTGTCAGTTCAAAAATATTATAATCAAATTCTTAATATATCTTGTATGATATATTGTATGAAGTGCTCTCTATTTAGATGTATAGATCCCATTTCAGGACCTATAGTTTTGATTATAAAACTACCCAGTTATGCCTTGTTTCCAACAAAAGTGTCACATAAGTGGTATCAGTCTGAAGGAGAAGAAGTCTTTGATATGGGAAATGAGTCTTGTAAAACTTAGAAGAAAAAGATTTCTTGCCACTTTAATTGTAGGAATTATAGCCACAATTCCTATTATTGTTTCACTTTCTAATTACTTTATAAACCTCTGTACAAATTGCTGTTTGCTAATAATTTAGTTCAGAATATGTCTGAGGCTCTTCAACATCAAATTAAAGTAGATGCTATGATGCAACAAGAATTGGATGTTAGAACAATCAGTAATAGCAATAGCAAATTCTAAAACAGTAAGAAACTCACTTCAATTTGAAATGTATCGCACATTGTTGGTGGAATTGTGAATACACCAGCCTTTCTGGAGAATGATTTGGAACTATGCTCAAAAAGTTATCAAACTGTGCATACCCTTTGATCCAATAGTGTTACTACTGGGCTTATAACCCAAAGAGACTTTAAAGAAGGGAAAGAGACCTATATGTGCAAAAATGTTTGTGGCAGTCTTCTTTGTAGTGGCCAGAAACTGGAAACTGAGTGGATGCCCATCAATTGGAGAATGTGGGTAAATTGTGGTATGTGAATATTATGGAATATTATTGTTCTGTAAGAAATGCCTAGCAGGATGATTTCAGAAAGGCCTGGAGAAACTTACATGAACTGATGCTGAAATGAGCAGGACCAGGAGATTATTATATACTTCAACAATACTATATGATGATCAATTCTGATGGATGTGGCCCTCTCCAACAATGAGATGAACCAAATCAGTTCCAATAGAACAGTAATGAAGTGAACCAGCTACACCCAGAGAAAGAACTCTGGGAGATGACTATGAACCACTACATAGAACTCCCAATTCCTCTATTTTTGCCCGCCTTCATTTTTGATTTCCTTCACAGGCTAATTGTACACTATTTCAAAGTCCAATTCTTTTTGTACAGCAAAATAATTGAATGGCCATGTATACATATATTGTATTTAATTTATACTTTAACATACCTAATATGTATTGGTCAACCTGTCATCTGTGGGAGGGGGTGGGGGAAAAGTTGGAACAAAATGTTTTGCAATTGTTAATACTGAAAAATTACCCATGCATATATCTTGTAATGGAATATATCTTGTAATGGAATTTCTCTTTGTATCTCTTGCTGTTGCATTTTGTGTGATATATAAAAATGCCGAGGATTTATGTGGATTATTTTGTATCCTGCCACTTTGCTGAAATTTTGAATTATTTCTAATAGCTTTTTAGCAGAGTCTTTGGGGTTCTCTAAGTATACCATCATGTCATCTGCAAAAAGTGATAGTTTGATTTCCTCATTTCCTACTCTAATTCCTTGAATCTCTTTCTTGGCTCTTATTGCCGAGGCTAGTGTTTCTAGTACTATATTGAATAGTAATGGTGATAGTGGGCAACCTTGTTTCACTCCTGATCTTACTGGAAAAGGTTGCAGTTTATTTCTATTGCATATTATGCTTACTGATGGTCTTAAATATATGCTCCTGATTATTCTAAGGAATAGTCCATTTATTCCTATACTCTCAAGAGTTTTTAGTAGGAATGGATGTTGGATTTTGTCAAATGCTTTTTCTGCATCTATTGAGATGATCATATGGTTCTTATTAATTTGATTATTAATATGGTCAATTATATTAATAGTTTTCCTAATATTAAACCAGCCCTGCATTCCTGGAATAAATCCTACTTGATCATAGTGTATTATCCTGGAGATGATTTTCTGAAGTCTTTTTGCTAATATCTTATTTAAGATTTTAGCATCAATATTCATTAAGGAAATTGGTCTATAATTTTCTTTCTCAGTTTTCGATCGACCTGGTTTAGGTATCAGTACCATGTCTGTGTCATAAAAGGAGTTTGGTAGGACTCCATCCTCTATTTTTTCAAATAATTTATATAACATTGGGGCTAATTGTTCTTTAAATGTTTGGTAGAACTCACATGTGAATCCATCTGGTCCTGGGGATTTTTCCCTGGGGAATTGATTAATAGCTTGTTCTATTTCTTTTTCTGAAATGGGACTATTTAAGCAATTTATCTCCTCCTCTGTTAATCTAGGGAGCCTATATTTTTGGAGGAAGTCATCCATTTCACTTAAGTTATCAAATTTATTGGCATAAAGTTGGGCAAAGTGACTCCTTATTTCTCTAATTTCCTCTTCATTGGTGTAAAGATCCCCCTTTTCATTTGTAAGACTAACAATTTGATTTTCCTCTTTCTTTTTTCTGATCAAATTTATCAAAGGTTTATCTATTTTATTGGCTTTTTCATAAAACCGACTCTTGGTTTTATTTATTAATTCAATAGTTTTTTTACTTTCAATATTATTGATTTCTCCTTTTAATTTTTGTATTTCAAGTTTAATTTTTGGTTGGGCGGTTTTAATTTGGTCTTTTTCTAGCTTTTTAAGTTGCAGGCCCAATTCGTTAATTTTCTCTTTCTCTATTTTCTTCAAATAAGCCTCTAAAGATATAAAATTTCCCCTTATTACTGCTTTAGCTGCATCCCACAGATTTTGGTATGATGTCTCATCATTGTTATTATCTTGGATGAAATTATTGTTTCTATAATTTGCTGTTTCACCCAGTCATTCTTTAAGATGAGATTGTTCATTTTCCAATTACTTTTTGGTCTATTTACCCCTAACTTTTTACTGAATGTAGCTTTTATTGCATTGTGATCTGAGAAGAAGGCATTTATTATTTCTGCCTTCCTACATTTTGAGATCTTTATGTCCTAATATATGGTCTATTTTTGTATAGGATCCATGAACTGCTGAGAAGAAAGTATATTCCTTTCTATTGCCATTCAGTTTTCTCCAAAGGTCTATCATACCTAGTTTTTCTAATGTTCTATTTACTTTTTAAATTTCTTTCTTATTTGTTTTGTGGTTTGATTTGTCTAAATCTGAGAGTGCAAGGTTGAGATCTCCCACCATTATAGTTTTACTGTCTATTTCTTCTTGCAATTCTCTTAACTTTTCCTTTAGAAAGTTAGATGCTATACCACTTGGTGCATATATGTTTAGTATTGATATGGCTTCATTATTTATGCTACCTTTCAGCAGGATATAGTTTCCTTCCTTATCTTTTTTAACTAGATCAACTTCTGCTTTTGCTTGATCTGAGATAAGGATAGCTACCCCTGCTTTTTTGGCTTTACCTGAAGCATAATAGGCTCTGTTCCAACCTTTTACCTTTACTCTGTATGTATCTCCCTGCTTTAAGTGTGTTTCCTGCAGATAACATATTGTAGGGTTCTGATTTTTGATCCAATCTGCTATCCGTCTCCGTTTGATGGGAGCGTTCATCCCATTCACATTTACAGTTAAAATTACTAATTCTGTATTTCCTGCCATCATATTATCCCCAGATTATGCTTTTTCCCTTGACCCCCCTGATCCCTCTCCCTGATATTTACAGACCCCCCCTTGTGAGGCACAGCCCTCCCTTTTTTTAGTATCCCTCCCCCCTCCCTCCAAGTCCCTTCACTTATTCTCCTTTTCCTTTTCCCTTTTCCTCTCCCCCCTTTTAATGAGGTGAGAGAAAATTCTCTGAAAAACAAATGTCAATTATTTACTCTTTGAGCCTCTTCTGATGAGAGTAAGATTCACACAATGATTCTCCCCCTCACTAAATTCCCTCAGATATGGCGTATTTTCTATGCCTCTTCCTGGGATGTAGTTTCCCTCTTTTTATCATTCCTTCCCCTTTTTCTGAAACGACCTCCTTCCCTTTACTACACCCCCCTTTTTTTTCTTTTATATCAGTAAAATCAAATTATCCATGAGTACTTTTTATATACCCACAACAGAGTTACAGTTCTCAAGGGTTCTGTGTACCTTTTTCTGTTTCTCTTCAGTCTTGTGGATGTAGATCAAATTTTTTGTTTAAGTCTGGTTTTTTTCTTAGAAACATATAGAATTCCTCTATTTCATTGAATGATCATCTTCTTCCATGGAAAAAGATGCTAAACTTAGCTGGGTAGTTCATTCTTGGTTGCAGTCCTTGATCTTTTGCCTTATGGAATATCAGGTGCCAGGCCCTTCTATCTTTTAATGTGGAGGCAGGCAGATCTTGAGTGACCCTTATTGTGGCACCTTGGTATTTAAATTGTTTTTTTCTAGCTGCTTGCAAGATTTTCTCCTTTGTGTGGTAATTCTGCAGCTTAGCCACAATATTCCGTGGTGTTCTTTTTTTAGGGTCTATTTCAGAAGGAGTTCGATAAATTCTTTCCACATCTACTTTCCCTTCTGTTTCTATTATCTCTGGACAGTTCTCTTTGATAATTTCCTGTAAAATAGAATCTAGGCTCTAGAATCGGGAAGTCCAATGATCCGCAGATTATCTCTCCTAGATCTATTTTCCAGGTCTATAGATTTTCCCAGTAAGTATTTGACGTTGTTCTCCAGCTTCTCATTTTTTTTGTTTTGTTTGACTGATTCTTGGGTTCTCTGCGAATCATTCATTTCTATTTGTTCCATCCTGACTTTTAAAGAGTTATTTTCTTCACAGTTTTTAGTTCTTTTTGTAAATGCCCAATTTTGTTTTTAAATGAATTATTTTGCTCTATTGAATTTTTTTCCATTTCCCTAATTTTTTTTTGAGAATTATTTTTTTTCCAATTCAGAAATTCTATTTTCTTGAGACTTTTTTATCTTTTCCAATTCAGAAATCCTACTTTCCTGTGATTTTTTAACCTTTTCTAATTCACAAATTTTGTTTCCCTGCATCTCCTGTGAATTCTTTATTTTTTCCAACTCCAATTTCAGGACGTTATTATTCTCTATCATAGCTTCCCTTTCCTTTCCCCATTTTTTTTCAAACTCTCTTAACTTTTTAATAGTCTCTTCGAGGAGAGAGTTATGTGATGGGGGGCAGGGATCGTTCCCCTTTAGGTTGTTATCTGCTGACTCTCTGCTGTTAACTTCCTTGGGGTTGGATACCCGCTTTTTCTCTGTGTAGAAGGAATCTATGGTTTTTCTTGGCTTTTTGCTCATACTTGAAAAATCTTTTGGGGGTCTGCCCCTGGGGTAGGAAATTATTTACTTCTT